>NW_027492180.1:0-92500 GCF_021521415.1 Bidens hawaiensis
TAATCGGTAAATACATACTGAGGTGTATCTTGTTTTGGCTCAAATGTCACATCACGGGTGTTGATTTCCACAAAAAATGTGTGACTTTTGGGGTAGGGTTAATATCTAATGAGACAATTGACTCCTATAAATGGTTATTGGAGGTCTTCATCAAGGCTCATGGCAAGAAGCATAAGTTGGTTTTGACGGACCAAGATTCGGCTATGAAGCAGGCTAGTTTTGACGGATTCACATCATAGACTATTCATGTGGCATGTGACTGACAAAATCTCTACGAAGGTAATCACTTCATACATATTACTGTTCCTACATAAGCTAAACACGTCTTGGACATAGTATGACATTAATCATCCTACACATATTAGACTCAAATAATAATATAAACCAATAATAACATTATTATAGGCCCCCATTATTATATATATTGTAATCTGCCATAACACATAGACACATAGTTATCTTGTTACTCAGGCTACACATAGCAACTCCTCATGTGGGAATATTATCTAATAGATAATCAACAAACATGTAGGAACATTTATCATGTAGGAGCACACAGTAACTGATAACAATCATTCTACACTTAGTCTATGCATTAGAATTTTCTGATGTAGGAAGATAATCCAATAGGAAGTCAACCAACATATAGCTACTTTATGACGTATGCAAAGAACCAAAATTCACACCATGTGTTGCTAATCATAATACACAGTAGTTGTACGTAGGTTGACTTCCTAATCATAATGCATAGTAGCTACTTTATTTTTAACAGCCTACACATGCAGCCTACACAGTAACTTCTTTAATAATTTTATTTTCTAGTTCGCTCATATAAACATTGTATTTTACCCAACTTACTTCATCTACAGCTGAAAGGAGAAATGGAGCGTAATATAGAAATAAAATATCGTGTTCATAAGCTTGTATGGAACTTCTTCATAAAGCACGAGACCTTTGAACACCGATGGCATGAAATGATCAACGACTTTGATTTATTAGGTAACAAGTGGTTGACTGACATGTATGCTATACGTCAGTAATGGGTCCCTGCTTACTTCAGAGCGTTACCCATGTGTTGTTTAATGAAAATGACATTTCGATGTGAGAGTTCGAACTCACAGTTCAAAGTCTATTCTAGCGAAGGCAACACACTTGTCCAGTTCATGCTTTGCTTTGAACAAGCTTTGAACGCTCAACGTTTCGTTCAACGACAACAGCAGTATGATACTACAACAACGTCAGCGCCTCTATTGACCCAGTTGCCATTTGAACTTCATGCTTTGCAAGTGTACACAGAAACTATTTTTAAAGACGTTCAAGAAGAGATTTATGAAGGAATTTATCGTTGATCTGGTGAACGAGTCGAGTCAGGTAACGAATCGAAGATTCACTTTGTTAAGAACAACGATAAAAATAAAAGATTGGTTGGTGAGTTTAATGTATTATTCCACCAACGTTAACCATTCGTCATATTTACACATTCTCATATTCTAGATTGCCAATAACTATCGTATTGTCTTATGTAGGTAACTAACAACATAGAAAAAAACTCATTTAAATGTTCGTGTAGGTTGTTTACTCGAGTTGGCTACCTTTGCAGACATGTATTTTGTGTGTTCATAAAAGATCTTATTGAGAAAATACCCGATAGGTACATCCATACGCCCTGGAAGAATGATGCATTAACATCTGAATTGTTCAACATTAAATACCGATGTGGTGTTCCTCTTGATGAAAAGTCTAAACTACGCCTTGAGTTTATCAGTTTAACCAACCAATTCATTTATCGTGCATGGGGAGATATGTCATACTTCAAGCTATGGTTGGCCAGATGAAACAATTGAAGGACAAAATATGGCAAGACATGCCCAATGAACCTTCATGTAACAACAAGTCAATCATAATTCAAGATTTGCCTGGAGTGACAGAACCTGAAACTATATATGTAACCGCACCGAATGGAATACGAACTAAGGGTTCCGGTAAACGCAGGCGGAAGATTAGGCCTGGCGGAAAGGCTAGAAAGAAAAACAAGAAGAAACACATAAGGGAGTGTAAGAAGAGTAAAACGTTTGTGTGCGACCATCATTCCCGAAACTGCAAGAAAGTTCGAAAGGAAAAGGAATTGAGGAGGAAATTACGAAGAGAAAATGGAATTTATAAAGATAGCTTAAACGATAACGAAACCACAGATGAAGAAAACGGTTCAGAAGATGATGAAGAGGAATACTATTCGTCCAGTTCTGATTAATTTGTCATTTTTCCACTATTATGATTTTGTTAAGCAATAAGCCGTGTGTTTTTTTTTCTCCGCATAATGCAATGCCTTTTTTAAGGAGTAAACTTTTTTTATTCTTGTTTACCACATTTTAAAAGCATAAACTTTTATTATTATCTTGTCATTTTCTGCCACAATGTTTGTTCCTCTTTTATGCCCCTTATACAATTTTTTTTCCTGTTATAATTAACATAGGTAACCTGCACAAAGGTATAATTGGATGCTTGTATTAAATCGATATCGTACTATTTGTTGATGCTCTTCCTATACACATAGACACAACTTGTGTAGGTACTTTCCATTTTTTTTCCCGTGTTACTGTTAGTTAACCTATTTTTGCCACTATTTTTTTCCTTTTTTTTTTCTTTTCTTTTTTTTTTGTCATAACTCATTCAAACCTACACATAGTTATGTCATGACTTGAGTACACATTCCACATCAGACTCGTTGTCTATAATGAACTACACACATTGTCACAAACTGTTTATGGATTGGTTGTTGTAAGACCCCGACTCCCGGGAATCCTACATTTGGTAACCACATCCACAATTCACCAAAAAGATTTAAAACCAAACACTTCGTTTTATTATAAAACCAATTCAGAGTATAAAATTAGCGGAAAATCATAAGTACTAAACAAGTCCCCGAAAACCCGGAAAATGTGCCCAAAACCAAATTTAAACATAACTAGTAATAATTGAAAAGAAACAGTGTTCATAATTAAAATCCCCGACTAGATATGCCATCAATCGTCCAAGTAGTCTCGAGCACGTCCAAGCGGTAATCATCCTCCTCGTAACCTGAAAACTCACACTAACATACACACAAAGTCAGCTTGAGCTGAGTGAGTTCAAGTTTTAATAATTGACATTTGTATAAATCATTCCAAGAATTTAAATATAAAATGGGATATGAACTGTTAGACCATAATAAACGATAAGTAGTCATACTTATATAACTATATAATTATATCCCTATGTATAACATCCAAGTAATAACATCAGGGTCGTGCACACGTACAACCCAAACACGTAACATTCCATCCAACGTATGCAAACACAAAGTAAGCAAACGCAAACATCCTTAGTCAACAAAGACTAATTAACATCGCCAATCATTGGCCATACAATAACACATGTGTAAACATACGTATATATTATTCCAAGATATACATACTACAAGTAAGCTTATGGGCCATAAGGTATCACATGTGTATACATACTTAAATATCATCACCAAATATACCATAGTGCAAGTGAGCCTATGCAAAATCATTCAAGCGGTTTATCAAGTAAAAACAGTTCAGTGTGTATGCTAGCCCAAAACTTGAAAAGAGTGAAAAGGGGCATCATGAACTCACCTGACACAAGGCACGAAATCACCACGAGCTAGAGAACCCCTAAGTATCCCCACAACTCAAACGCCTGTCGGTTTACATACAATCATCACTAACGATAACGAAATGACTCGTTTATCCTACGAGGCGTTCAAACATGGTTCGAGTTACCTAAAGCCTCGACCTCACTAAGTTCAATTATAACATCCCTCGAGGCCTTGTATATGCCAAAACAAACCTTAGATACTCCCGGGAATAAAGAATTCCCAAATTATCCTCGGAAGTGCTAAGTGAGACGAAAGGGGGGTTTAAGGGTTGTTTATGCACTTAACATCCAACTCAGCCCCGTGTGGCCCCAATTTGATAAATTCACAGCCTACTATCCCACACGACACTACACGAGTTGGATGGGTCGGTAACTCGCAAGCACAACGCACTAACTATTCAATAACGCGAATACGCGTTGTACCGACCCATTCGAGTAACCGACAACCAATTCAGCCCCAATACTTATAAAAATAATTTTCAACAGCCCGTACATCAAACCGAGATCACCCGAACTTAATTGGTCATTAATTACTTCAACCCTCGTGTTAAACGCAACAATTCACTATTCTAGACAACCGAAAACTAACTTTCAATCTACAACTAGTTAACCAATCAAACGAACACTAATGCCCATGATTTTAAAGTATGTTATAATGTTCATACCTAGGAAGATTGTGGAGCAAAAACCTTAGTCAAAACAGCCCAGAAATTGCTCAATTGGACAGCCACCCGGTAAGCCTAAAACACGCGATTTAACGATCAATACACAAGATATAAAGATGGTTTAGGGTAGAGGTGCACAAACCGGTTTTTTAAAAAAAACCGGTTCGGTTATTAACCGGACCGGTTTTTTTTGGCCCGGAAAAAAACCGGTTCGGTTAATAACCGGACCGGTTAATAACCGGTTTTTTGCTGTCAAAACCCTAACCGGTCTAACCGGTTAGAACCGGTTAATAAACCAGTTTTTTTATTAACCGGTTTTTTTTTTTTTTTTTTTTTTAAATTTCGCGGTTTCAAATACGAATATTTGTTTTTTATATTTTGTACTTAATGAAGACCATTATTTTTTCACAGTATAAACAAACCGGTAACTACAAGGCAAAACGGTAACTACAAGGCAAAACGGACTGACCGAAGCCATTCTTTGCTTTCGTTGTTAGGGTTCTTTGCTTGGAAGATGAGTATGAGTGTGTGTTGGTGAATGTGTTTTCAACAAACCAAAGATTAAAAACACATAACTTTCATTTATAGTTTTTACATTAAAAATACAAACATTAAATCGTTATCGCATATTCGTAACTCAAAAATACAAACATTAAATCATTAACACTGAAGAAATCTCTGCCAAGAACTGTTGTTCATGATTTAACTCAAAAATACAAACATTAAATCGTGAACTAGCAGATGCTCCTGTTGTTCCCAATCGAAGTTTGTTCATGATTTGCCTCCATGTTTGCTGTTTCTTTAACTAATTTTCTTCGCTACCCGATCCCGAGCTATTTCTTAGGTAATCGTCGTACGCGGCTTCTTCATCGGTCATTGGTTGAGTGTGTCCTTCATTGACCTCGTCTTCATACAAGCCCGCTTCATACTCCATTTCCCCCTCGAGTGAGCGTTGATGTTGTGCCCTATCTAAAGAGTCCAAGTAATCCTTGTAGCAAATCGACATCTCTATAGCTGGTGCAGTGAGAAGAGTCCTCCTAATCGATATAACCCTGCCAGAAACAGAAAAAGCAGACTCCGAAGCTACCGTGGAAGCTTGGACCGTTAGTAAATCTTTGGCCATGGCGGCGAGGATCGGAAACTCATCCTCCTTACCTCTCCACCAAGCCAGCAAATCAAGACTTCTAAATTCATCCGGAGTCATGTGTTTCACAAAGTTGGTACCACCATACCTTCCAAGTTCACTGCTTGGGGTGTTTACCTTTTGACGTTTACCGGCGTCTTCCCAAATCATGTAGTACATCCCCATTTCAAGGTCGGTTTGGGATTGGGATTGGGCAACAGCTCTTAACGAGTCATGAATTTGGGAAGACGACCCGTATTTTGTAAGGTAGACATCATACATGTTTGACAAGGTGGTGTTGAAAGCATTCTTTAAAGTTTGGCTATAATAGGGGTTTTGATCGTCGTTTAACCCTAGCTCATCACAAATTTTTTCTATTAAAGCTTCAACACCACCAACATTGATGCAAGGGTTTAACGCAGCAGCACATGTCAAAACAGCGGGTAGTTCTTGAAAATATTTTCTAAATTTTTCTTTCATTTTTACACCCATATCAAAATAAGGTGCACCCCTACAATGAAGTTCACTCAACTTTGTGCACATGACAGCAATTTTTGGTAAAGCAATGGGGCTTGTTGGATAGTAAACCCCGGATAAACTAGTTGTGCAAGATTTAAAAATTTGAAGGACCTCCGTAACGATCTCAATCAATAACCAGTTTCTAGGATCGTACGGTGCACATTTACCCCTACTTGACAGAATTTGATGAAACGCAATTAATGATTCTTTTTGTTGGATGGCTTTCTCAAACATATTACAAGTCGAGTTCCATCTTGTTGGACAATCCCAATTTGGCCCCAACCATTGACAATTAGCTTCTACACAAAATTTTTTGTATCTTGAAAATGTTTTATTGTTGCTAAAAACATCTCGTAACATTCTTTTAAAATTGTTTCTTTGCGTTTCGATCACGTTTAACCCATCTTGCACGGCCAAGTTGATAATATGTGCAATGCATCGGCTATGAAAAAACGCTCCATCACAAATAGGTTTATACTTTAATTTTAAATGGCCAACCGCGGCCGTATTGTTGGACGCGTTATCAAACGAAATTGAAAAGATTTTATGTTCAATCTTGTATTGTCGAATGACTTTATCCAAGATTTGAAAAATATTTCTACCCGTGTGCGGGTAATCAAACAATTGAAACGCAACGGTTCGTTTCATCATTTGCCACGACTCGGGGTCAACCCAATGAGCCGTCACACAAATGTATGAGTCGGGCGAACCATGAGGTACCGACCACACATCCGTTGTTAAGTTTACACCAGTTTGTAAGTTTGAAAAGTATGAAATTAGTTCGGATTTAGCGTTTTTCCATGCTTTAAGACAATCTCTTCTAAGGGTCGAACGACTTACGTGTTGGTAGCGTGGTTGAACATAGTTTTGCATCATCTCCGTGAATTGAGGGTTGTCGAAGTGGTTGAAAGGAAGTGTTTGTTGAATCACAAAGTTTGAAAACTGTTGACGTACCGCTTCAACGTCGTACGTAAACACCGCTCCTTGATTCGTCATCTCCGGCTGCGAACTACTTCCCGATTCGTCCTTCAAGGCCTTGCAAAAGGGCCTTTGTACATGCACTTTTAAAGTGGAGTTTGCATCTTTGCCATAAAACTTCAAACAATGTTTGCATCGAGCTTTTTGGCTACCGTTAGACATTTCGCATAGGTCGAAATGTTGCCAAACATCATGGTTTCGTTTCGTGGGGATAACCCGAACGACCGTTTCTCCCGTGTTCGAGGCACCCATGTTGACGGATGAAGCAGCACTTTGGGAGGCCATGATAATCGACTACGAAATAAGAGTGGTATACTCGAGTATGAAATAAACGACTACGAAATAAGAGCGTATGGAGTGGTAATGTGGTATAATTGAGCGTGAGATAACAAAATAATCGCGTATGAAATAAACGTTTAGAGCGTTTGGAGTTGTATAATCGAGTGTGATCTAACCAATACCCAACCTAAACTATATATAGATGTTTGTGGGGGTAAAATGGTAAAAAAAAAAACTGTCCAAAAACAAAAAAAAACGGGCATATAGCCGTTATAAACCGGTTTTTTTTATAAACCGGTTAACCGGTTTTTCCATAACCGGTTAATAAAAAAAACCGGTTTTTCCATTAACCGGTTCGTTAACCGGTTTTGGATCTAGAACTTGTAACCGAAAGACGAACCGGCGGTTTCTAAACCGGTCAAACCGGTTTTTAAAAAACCGGTTTCGGTTTAAACCGGTAAACCGGTTCCCCAACCGGTTTTTTTGGCCATCTCTAGTTTAGGGTGTAAAAGACTAGTAGGCATGTAGGGCTAACCTTGAATTGAAGTTTGGCACTTGGAATTGGCTGCAAATACGAAAAAACGGGACCCTTGTGGCTGTTCTTCTGCTCCGATCGGCCTAGAGGGGGGGGGCTAGGGTTTTAGTTTTATGTTATAATATAAAATGTTACACTCTAGCCCCTCCAATTTGAAAGACATAGCAACTTGAAAGAAAAGTTTAATGAACTTAACGTACCGGAATGACGAGAGGGTCTCCGAGAAAGGCTAGATAAACCATGAGAGATGTACATACTTTACATGCTTTAAATCATAGAACCGAAAATTAACGGGCGTTACAGTTGTGTAGTGTGGTATGCTTCAAACTACCCTGTTTCCTTCTCCTTAACTAGCTTTTCTTGTCCCTTACATATATATTTAGTTATCATAAAACTTTTTTCGCTTTGCGTTAAACTTTTGTTCCAACTTTATAGCCGACCAACTCTAATCACTCTAAAAAAATCTTTTTTTTTCATACCCAATATATCAAAACATTATTTTTTTTTTCATAAACAGTTAATCACACACAACAGTTGTGCGTTTCCTTTATTACAAAACAATAAAGACAACAACAAATTATGTCACAACCTGACTAGCAAATTAGGGAAGCGTTAAACGGGAAATGTAACAGGCACCTCTGGTATCAACCACATTGTTTATAAAGAACAATACAAACTAATTTACAATATTTTACATCATTCTAACTTCTTTTACAAAACTAGGTGATGCAAATCTAAACCAGCCCGTTAAGCGGTTCTACTTCTTACTAGCATACTTGCATCAATTAACCTAGCATTGATCGCAAGTCCAACACATGGCACATTAGCATTCTAATCCAAATCCGGTACACCTGAAAATCATGTTTAAAACGGTCAACTACAAGAGTTGGTGAGTTTCACGAGTTTCAAGAAATTAGTTATACGTAATCATAAGTCATAGTTTGTATATACGCTTGTAAATATGTATGTATGTAAGTACGTTTGCCAGTACTTTTGTTTGTATGTTTATGATGTAATTATGCTAAGGTATAGTGAAGCCTTGATTGTTCATTCATGCTGCATGCCTGCGTGTCCCATGCATAATCAACCACTATGGCCCTCATTCCGCCCACAACATGCCCCGAGTAGCTATGTCTAGCACTACATAGTGTGTTTTTATAATTAAGGTCATGTGCAAGCGGCGTTATGTGTGACACGGCAACCAGGCCGATTCCGTTTGGGTTTGTCCAACCAATAGTACTATTCACATGCCACCGTCTCGAAGTTAATCACTGTGTTCGTGGGGACTTTCGTGTGTTAGCACTTAGATAATTCACATCATCAAACAATTCCAAGTATTAGATATGCATCAACATGCTTTTCACCCCAAAAGTTCGTAAAAACAGTTTAAAAGTGGGGTCATGAAACTCACGGTTTAGTAGGTATTCAACACGGTATCGGATAGCGGTTCGTTTTACTTGCTGGCACTCAGATCCTATAATCATTATTATAATAATATTAATATTTTAATATTATTATAATCTCCATACTAAACTGGGCTGTATATCTAGTCTGGGTATAGCTGTCACGCCCAGAACATGTCAATATTGTTCAATGTCTTATGTTTAAAACCGAACTTGACTCAGTTTTCCCGTTTCACCTACTAGGCCAAGTAGATCGTTTACGCGTTTATAAAACAGGTATGACCATATAAACTTGGGAAAATGTGTTGGTTAATAAAATGAATAAATTTATAAAGAAAGTTTGTAGATTAGATGTCTAGATTCGCTACGGAGCTCATTTCCGTTTATTCAGTCTGCTTTGGAGAAAAACGTGCACAATTCATCCAACTTGTCTGATTTCTCACAAAAAGTTCAGTTTTACTTAATTAACCCAAAAATATGATTTTTTTTTATCACTCTTGATGCTTTGATATTCAAGCATGTTCGTTAATCATGAACTCGTCGGTTTTATCAAAATTGAATTTGTTTAACTTTCAAATTAGCACAATTAATTATCTGTTTATCATTAAATTATGAAAATTTGTAGACTTATTAAGTATAATATGTAGATTTTTATAAAAATATTTCTGGAATTATTTACTGATTTATTAATTTATAAACATTCATTTTATAGGCTATATTTAACCCGTAAATTGTCCGTTTATAGCAGACAATTTCCGAAAAATCCGATAAAATTTTTGAGCAATCCAAATATCTCCCAAAGTACCTTGTAAATTTTTCAGAATCTAACAATTTTTCCAAGTTACCTTTTTGAGCCAAAAATGACCACAAAAACTCGAATAAACGCGAATCCAGAAAACATAGCTAGGGTTTTCCAAATGACCCCAAATTTTATATGTAATCATATTATGCCATACCTAAGTTCTCCACAAATTTTCATAAATTTTCAAGAATTTTAAGTATTTTTCCCAAACAAACGCCTCTAAACGGTAATAAATTCACCAAATATTCTCGGATGGTCGAAAAATTACCAGATTTGGACAGGGACTCATTCATATGCTCCCTGTCCCTACATAATTTCACAAGCTAAACACAAGCACGTCACAATCTAATCCTAAGCAGCCCCTAAACGAGTAATTCGGCATTACATTTGCGGTTTTCGCTCGTTTCACCCCTTTTTCTCACTTTTCCAAGTTCTTTTCGTTCTAAGTAATGTAACTACAGGTCCAATATCATAAGACCAAACATGTATCATCAAGAAATCAGCCTTGAAACTTAGGGTTTCAGTTAGGGCTTTAAACCGAACTTTTGAACTATAAAAACGCGATTTAAACCCCTTAATCCGTGTTTATGGCCAAAAAACTTATCAAAATAGGTTCCTAATCATGTGTATGATCAAAATATATTTATGGATAATTTTTAGGGTTTTTACATGGTTAGAAGTGGTTTTTGGTAATCAAACTATATTTATAAGTGATTAAACAACTTTAAACAAGCTAGAAACTGATCAAAAATGCCTTAAGGCTTGTATGAGGGATGGAAGAACAAAGGTTTTCTGGTCCAGAATGTGCAAGAAGGAGTGTTAAAATATTTCTTAACTTCTTTAAATAAAAAAAGAATTAAATGAGGGGGAGTGGTCCTATATTATGGCCGGAACTTTGGGCGTCCCCCTTGGGCCTAATTTTGGCCCAATATTCTCGTTTTGCATACCTGAACATGAAATCCAAAGTCCAAGTTTATTTCGGGCTCGGTTTCTGGCGAGAAAAATTTATCGGGTACGACAAACAACACGGAAACGAGCGTTTTTTCGGCCAATTTCTTGTAAATTTAGAAAAACATAGTATTTTTTGTAAAAATCAAAAATATTTTCATGGATCGCTTAAAATATCCCAAATAAGTGTTTTGTAACTCTTTTTCGGCTTAACGGATGATACAATGCTTGTTCCGCAACTATCTTTCGCATTTAAAGTCACAGCGGGTAGTTAGACGAGTATGTTTCCGTTTAACTGGTTTGCTATTGTACTAAGGCCATAATATCATTATTTTGGCTTATATTAAACGTATATCATTTATAGATGCCCCCCCCCTCCCCCCGGGATATCCGGGTCATAACCAAACCCGTTTAGTTATTCGTTTGTTCGATACGCAATAAGCGGTTAATCACTTATTCGATATGTGAATACTGAGGTGTAGCCGGTTTTGTCACAAAGTCACAAATTATCAAGCTCACCAATGTCGGTTTCATTTATCATTTTGCTTGGCATACTGCAACTTCTATACTTTGATTTCCTAGTCTGCTGATGTCAACAACTTTCGTGTCAACTCATTATTAAGTGCTGTATTAAACCTACAGAAAACATAATTCAAGTTAGACTCAACCTACACATGCTGGCTAACCTTGTGTAGGTACATCGCATGAGTCAGCTTAGTGGTTGTATATTGTATAATTGGTTGATCTAACAACTTGCATTAACTTTCTACACCCCAAGGCAACTTGAAATCTGATGCAACACCAAAGTACATAAATGCCACCATAACAAATTCTTTTCAAAAAAAGTTTAACAGGAAAATAAACCACTTCATTCATAACATATCTAAATACCAACATATATAATAAAGATAAGGTTATCAGAAAACCAAAATCCCGTACGCACACGTCCAACATTTTACCAAAACATATTTCTACCGGCAAAATCAAGTTAAACTGAAATAAACAAAGAAAACAATCTACGCGACCAAGTCCAACATTTTACCAAAACATCCTTCACAATTGTTTCTTGGAAAAAAAAAACGCCATTCAATCAGATTGTAAAACTTCCAAATATAGTCCCTTTTCTTGTTCACGTGTGACTAACAGAATCTTCGCTGCATAGTTAATCCTTAAACTTCCAACTTGTTTCTTTTGTGTCTTATAATCCTCACTCAGCCCACAGTCCCAATCTTTTTTCCCCATGAAAGTCTCCATATGCCTCATAAGACACATACCAGCATCTTCGTTTATTTCATGTATGCCATTTTAACTCCAACCTAGTGGGGGTTAGTGAATACATCGACCCTGCTCTCGGATGTCCAACATCCCTTAGGTAGTGGACAAAAGCCCGTTCCTGCCAAATTTACTAACGAATTTAAACTACATAAGATTAATAGAAACAACAATCAACATACTCACACAGTCAAGTGAGGCTTACCATAACGTAAACTGTTTTCATCGTCTCGTTTAAATATTCAGCATCCTTAGCCTTCATTGCTATTGACCTCCTTTTTTTCTTGTCGGGATTAATACTGTCAATCACCACGATTTCCATAATTTTTATATCAAAACAAAGTAGACAATAATGCTCAGCTGATTTGATCGGGAAGAATATCATCTCATACGGCCTTAGCTTCATTCCACTTCTAGCTCCTGTCATCACACATGATATGTTGCTTCTCACAATACCATCAACTGCCTTCTCTGGCATGTTCTCAAACCCTACACTTACTTCCGCCTGTTTACCATACAATTGACAAATGAACTTCATTAATTTATTTTTCACACAAATTAAAACCTTACCGACAACAGCAAGAGTAGCTTTCTCATGTCCCAAATCTAGTGTGTTGTTCATACACAACGCAAGTCATAAACAAAACAGATTACGTTTTTCTATGACAACTGTCTTCTTGCGATTGTAGACCATTTGATGTAGGTTACATCGCAATGTTCACATTTACTCATTTAATAACCAAATAAACGACACTAAATTTTAACTTATTATAACAACGCATCCACAAAAAAGCCGATACGGTGATTCAATCCCTCGCTTATCCTCTTCATTGTTTAGCACTAACGACCAGCATTCCACAACATTGTTACTAATGTTCATGTATGACGGCAAGCTTTCAAACCAGGATCGAAACCCACTACGACCTTCCCTTGTATAGAAAATCAACTCCCTACACACAACATAAAATAAATTTTAACCTACCAACATGCTTATTAGTTACCTACATGATTAAATATTTACTTACATTTCTTGCCCTCCAATCCTCCATAGATATCTCCAAATTTCACTCTCAGATTTTCCCTCCTTTTTCTTTATATCAACCTGCATATCCGCATACGGTGATCTGCAAGCATAAGCAGCCCGTGCTACCCTTTTTGGCCTTTCCACCACAGGAGCTTTCCCCTTCAACCTACTTGCAATAACATTTAGGGGTAACTCATCACTTCCACTATCATATCCTACACTAACACCAACAACATTAGGTGTCCTACACACAAACTGACCTCCCACAACATCTCTACCCACACTAACATCAGGCACCTCTTTTAAACAAGAACCTCCCGCTTCTAGTGTTAGTCCCAAACTAAACAAAGGAACAGAACCAACTACTGTTTGGGTCACTTCTCTTCATCTGTTCAGTGTTTCTTAAAAACCTGTTCCAACCACTCTTCATTGTGCCAAATTTGTTACAATTCTTCTTGGGGAGGAGGGCATTCAACGATTTTCCGACAATAGATTTGTACCTTTCACGCAATTGCTTTATATCATCAAAATATGGGTTGTTAATTAACACATCACCCAGAATGCCCTTGAACTCTCTTTTCCCTTTAGTAATCACCTTTAGCAAGTACTCCATGTGTTTTACTTGTTCCTACACAGCAGTGAAAAAAACCGTAACTTACATCAACATATTTATTACAGCAAGTACATTAAAATATTAAAAAAATAAAGGTACAGATTCTACGCGAATGACAAACTTATATTCACATCACCGCTCGCAACACCATCAGCAGCCTCGATAACATTCTCACTACTCTTTGCCTACCCTTCATCAGCGCATTCATTACCTACTTATTCCTACACCGGAGTTAATAAAAACGTAAGTTACATCGACATATTTATTACAGCAAGTACACTAACATATGAAGGACAATAAAGGTACATATTCTGCGCGAATAACAAACTTACATTCACATCACCGCTCGCAACACCAACACCAGCAGCCTCGATAAAATTCTCACTACTCTTTGCATGCCCTTCATCAACGCATTCATTACCTACTTATTCCTACACCGGAGTCAATAAAAACGTAAGTTAAATCAACATATTTATTACAGTAAGTACATTAACATATGAAGACCAATAAAGGTACAGATTCTGCGTGAATAACAAACTTACATTCACATCATAGCTCGCAACACCAACACCAGCAGCCTCGATAACAGTCTCACTACTCTTTGTCTGCCCTTCATCAACGTATTCATCAAATATGCCCCTAATCTTCCCTTTTCCAAACCCACCAGATTTAAGTTCATTTTCCTGTCTCTCTTTCATCTTATCAAAATTCCATTCTTCTAAAGCCATCTTTGTCCTTACACTTCTTATACCACTACAACCTATTGCGTCTGCAACAAAGGAAACAACATACCTCAATAATTAAAACAAATCTGCATTATAGCATAAATTTTTAAAATAGATTCTATTGAACTGTTGCATGCAACTAACCATTAAAATAGTAAATGGTCCTAGGAAGTAATCATCCAGATCTTCCCTATTCCATTTATCCTTACATTCTTTCATGCTCCTTTGAACTAGCTCGCACCAATCCAAGCTTTTTAAGTTTATATTCTCCTTGAAGAATGGTAGGTAGGACATCATACATTTTCCATTCTTTTGGCATTCAATCATAGTTGTTATGAACAACATCACAAACTCCAACTTGAACATCCAATCCACATTGTCTTACATTTCTAGTCTATTAGCTATGATTTTTGCACTCACTCCCTTCCCACCCTGATGAATAGATCTCCATGTCTTAATAATATCTCAATTTCCTTTTCGGTATTCACTCTCTCTATCTAACCTCTCCAATTGGTAAACCTGTCATCCTATGTATCCACTCTTTGGTTATATCGATGCAACCACTGTCAACCTTTATGCTCATCATTGCACTGTCAAACTGGTCAACAACATAATAACCTAACAACGATGGGATACCAGCAACATTTAAACGCAACAGTTTTCCAAAACCCCACTCAATAATAGCTTCTTTCTGTTTTTCTGATAAATGTTGCAACCAACTCCATAACGAGCGCGATGAAGATCGCGTCCTTAGACTTGGAACTCCAGAATCTTCGTTTTTTGTAGTAACTTTGTTTCTGTTAACCTTTTTTACCTTCGCTACATCAGTTCGCCTTTGTACAAAATCATCATCGTCTTGAACGGCTTGTTTTGCTTTCCCAACTACTTTTCTATTATCACCTACATTTTTTTAACTGCACAAAACATTAAACTTCAGCATAACCATACCATATCCCATGATTCACACAAAATATGTTAGCAAGATTTAATATCTTTATTGGCTTGTACATCTACCACTTGGTCAGCTAAACTCCCTTCTATGTTGCAAATAAATTGCAACAAAAAAAGGGTTAATCACCCAAATTACCTTATATTTTAACGCGTCTAACTAATTTTAAAACCCAATAAACTCTTAAAAGAAATACCTCTACTTCTCTTTTTACCACTTTTGCTACTTGAATCATTTGTAGTAACATTACATATATCACCTTCACCACCTGCATCAATTTATCAAATTTTAGCGTATAAATAGTCAACTCGTTGAAGCAATTTTGCCATATGAAACCTACACTCCGGCATACACTGCTACTTATAATCTATAATTTATTACGTAACCTAAAGATTCGCTCTACTCATATCAGTTAGTTTACAACACCTGATCCATCAAATACAAACATCGTTTAATAATTCCCTACACACAACCACCTAACATTTAATAAATTACTTTTTCATCCAAAATCAAATAACTACTACCCTACTTTTGTAACCTACATAATCATAACTTGCACCAATTACCGTACTAAAAGATATAACCTACAAAACATACACATAGTGTTCGCGAAATGTTAACAAGATTAAATACCTTTATTGGCTTACACATCTACCACTTTGTCAGCTAAACTAGGACTAAGTAACAAATAATATTGCAAAAAAAAAAATGGTTAATCACCCTAATCACATTATATTTGTAACACGATTAACCTAATTTTAAAACACAATACACTCTTTAAACAATACCTCTACTTCTCTTGTTACCACGTTTGCTACGTGAATCATTTGTTGTAGCATTAGCCGTGTCACCATCACCTCCTGCATCAATTTATCAAAATTTAACGTTTAAATCGTAAACTCATTGCCACAATAATGTCATAGGCAACCTACATTACCACCTATCCTGCTACATATAATCTACACCTTATTACATAAACAAAAGATTCGCTTCACTCGTATCACCTACTTATCAAAACTGATCCGTCAATACAAACATCGCTTATTAATTCCCTACGCACAACTACATAACAATTACTAAATCACTTTTCGACGCAAAATCAAACAAGTACTACCCTAATTTGTAACCTATATAATCAAAACATCAACCAGTTACTTTACTAAAATATATAACATACAAAACCTACACATAGTGTGACATTAATCTTTATACGCATACTACAATAAATACTAACATTAATCTTCAATAACATTATTTAGCCATAGCACTTAGAGATTTCATTATCTCGTTACTCAGCCTACACATCCTACCTATAAAATGAAGGCTGTCAAACTATAGCACACAAGACTCTTATAATACTCATAATAAACAGATTAAACACATCAGGACATTTAATTCATTCCAACCTACACAATATAAACTAAACAAATTATAATACTTGTAATGAACAGAGTATAAAATATGAATCCTACCTACACATCAGAATCCAACCTACACATATGAATCCAACCTACACAAATTAACTCATACCAACATACACATTATTAATCACACAATTAAATCGCATTTTAATTGAAGGAAGTTATAACTAGTATGATGTTCAACTATAAATCCAACCTATACATAGGTACTTTTAGTATGTATGTCAGTAACCAACAGCCACACAGTTTATTGCTAATCATCACACACATTATAGCTAAAAAAATATTTGAAATACCTCTAAGTTGAGAACCCTCTCTAAATCCGAATCAACATCAACAGGATCCTCAGCAACATTCGTAAACTATGAAAATGAGATTTTCAAATCAATCTTTTCACTACTTCTTGCTGCATTAAAAAAATATAAAACGCTTATATAATGTACATGTAAAAGGGGTCTAAACAACTAAACTCATACCAGTTATACCTTTTTCAATGTCAGTTTACCCTTCATTTTTGAATTACCTACAACATATACATCAGCAACCAAAATCAATATGAGTTTAGAAAAAAATATAGAAAAACAACAACAGCAGCAGGAAAATAAATTTCCATGGAAAAAAAACCTACATTGCATCATATTCTAACCTATTCGTCTTGACTTTCATCTTATCAACACTTTCACACTTAACAAGGCAATCAGTTTAGAACACCCTCGATTAATGTCTTGATAAATGCAAATGAAGGGAAACACAAAGAAATTGAAAGAACAAACTAACACTGGAACATAATTAGACAGAAATTCCTACATCAACAAGCTAAAAAACCCTACATCCGGCAAGCAAACCAACTTAACTGCAATATGATGGATAAACCATAAATTTAACCAACTACGATGGTAACAATTAGGCCACCTCATAAACTTCCTACATCAATCGTCAATAACTTCAAACTAAAAACGAATTTGCACATTAATCTAACCTGCGCTAGTGTAGAATCCTTCACCGACGGTAGTCAAGAATACCATTTATACACCTTCACCTTGAATTCTGACGACTGGAAGAACCCTAGCATTTAATGTATCCAAAAAATCCCACTTTTATAGATTGCAAATTTCCAATTCCAGCAACGACGGACGATTCTAGAAATCAATTGAATATTTTGGTAGATTTTGTTGCTTCAACTGGTATGTAATATATTTAGTAGCAATTAAACGGTGATGGATTGGAGCGTTAATTGTGGGATTTGTAATGTAAGCGGCAGTTTCAACGAATCCTACAAATAGAAAAATACTATAATATATATCTTATAAACTCAAAATTACACTAAATCATTCACACATTAATTACAAATATGCCACAACAGATACCGAACATTGATCCATCTTAATCAAGGGCTACAAAAAACTTCTCGCATTTCTCTCAATAACTTGATTTCTCTCTTGAACCATTTTCTGTGTGTGTGAAATGAACTTATTCTTATAAAGGGGATGGTTCATGCGAGAATTGATTTTATACCGGAAGTGTAATAAGATAATTATAATCTACAATCAAAATGGTAATAGTGTAATTTTGAGTTTCAACATCTTAATGAAAATTAATGGAGTTTAACAGAAAAAGGGTATATTGGTATTTTGCTTTGTAGAAGCCACATTTATAACTTACGTTTCATTATTATATTCCTAAATTTTAACTACATCTCTCATATAAAACATTCTAATAATTTAAGTTTGCAGAAGTTACCACAACCTGTAAAAAATTCATATAATATATATTACATAAAAATGGTTGTTTATGCTTAATCCAACACAACAAACACCTAGTTACACCTAAAATCGTTATCCTTACATCTATAACAAGAAGGAAAAAAAACATAACGTTTTATTACCAAATAAATTTATGGGTATCACCATACATTTTCTAGTTTATACAAACTAATGCGTTCTTCAATGCTCATAAAAAAACATTCGTTGACCAGCAATATGTTGAAGTTACATTATTTAAGAATCAACTAGTTTACAATTAATTAATTTACTAATTAAATTTATAATTAAAAAATGATTATGTTAAAAGTTACATTATTTATTAGATATAAATAATATTACGTTATTTTGTTATTATTGCAAACTAATTGAAAGTTACATATAAATTTTTTTATTGTTATTTTTTAATTGATCTTATTATCAAATTAATGTTAAACAAATCTCATTTTTATCAAATACCATCATATCTTCCATTATATTTCTTTAAATGCGTCATATCATGTATTGTGTGGGCGGAATCACAAATGTGTACGTGAAAGTTTTACAAATGTAGGCTAATAACATGAGTTTTTATTTATTATATGTAGTTTAATGTGAAAAATAAAAAGTACTTTATTTTGTGTTGTATAGGTTCATATATGTATTGTGAGGTGATATCACGAAAGTGTACGCCAAAATTTTACAAATGCGGATTATTTGCATTGTTTGTTATTTATTATATATAGTTTAATGTAATAAAAAAAATTATTTTATAGTGTGTGGGTGGTATTTCGAATTATGTATGTAATTTTTTTCATGTGCAGGTTCATTTATGTACTATATAGGTTCATATATATATTGTATTTATGGTAATTTGAATAGTGTAAGTGTAATTTTTATCGTTCATTTATGTACTATGTAGGTTCATATATGTAACATGTAGGTGGTATTTGAAATTATGTATTTCTAATTTTTATCGTATGCAGGTTCATTTATTTACCATGTAGGTTCATATTATGAATGAGCAAATTCGGCACCGGTATTAATTGGTACCGATACCGAAATGGGTACCGATTTGTACCGTTGGTACCGAATCGGTACCAAAGTTTTTGTAACATTCGTTAAATTTCGGACTTTAAAACCCGACCCGTTTAAAATTTTATTTTTCGTTCTATTCTATTAAATCAAATTAATAAATTTATTGATCATTTATTTTATTTCACAACACCGACTTAGTTTCGATTGTTATTTTTTTTATAAAATATTCTAAGTATCGAAAATATACAAAATTAACCCTTAACTAAACCTTTGATCATTCTTTGCATCCTCAACCAAATACCAAGGACCAAATAGCAAAAATTATTCAAATTCCTTCTCCCTTTCCCTCTCCACCCGTCACTGACCATACCCCCCCCCCCCCCAATTCTTGGTTGTGCCTCAATTTTCGGTGATAATAATCAAAATTGATCTTGCCAAATCAATGGATACCAAAAACACGTCCCACCAACAGCTTAATCAAGGAAAACGAATAAGATTTGACAGCTAATTGTTTCCCTAATGAACCTCGGCCTACTTGAACTTGTATCACTATAAATACCAACTAACAACTCAATTAAACTCGTCCTCACCATCTATGCAACCTCGCGACACTAAACCCTAAACCAATTTCAACCTAACAAGCCGTCAAGTTCAGTTCCCAAGTTGTTCGTGGACCCGTAACCCTAAATCGTTGTTAACCTCAACCCGTTATCATTGAAAGTAATTGATACATGATTACATCTCGTTTTTCATCATCCAACAGAAACCATAAATCAATTTAAACGAACATGGAACGATTAAACTAATTTGAATAGAGTTTGTCATTTTTGAGATTGGGGAAGAACATGAACATGTTTATTTATTTAATTGCTTCCATGATATTAACAAATAAACAGGCTAGTCTGGTGGTCTGTATGCATGTGTTAAACACTTGAGCCGGCCTGGGGGCGCTGGTTTGAACCCCCAGGCCCGGTTTTAGCTAGCCCGGTTTTAGCTAACATTGTTAATTTCTTTTATTTTAACCCTTTAATAATAATTTAAATAATAAATAAACTTAATTTTGTTAAAAACCGAACCCCAAGCTATTATTTTCCGAACTTTTTCTGACATCTATGCATTATACAAATACATACATACAAATACATAGATACATTTTTATATACATGATTATATAATTTGAATACAAATACTCATATATATTTTCGTCGTATATTAAAATGAATCAATCTATCTTAAGAGATTCAAAATGAATTTTCTTTTAATCTTTTTCTTTGTTATATATATATATATATATATATATAGGGAGAGGATCAAGAGAGAACTCATCTTTAGAGAGAAAACTTAAAAACTCCTAAAGAATTATTTTTAATAAAAAATAAAAAAATATTTTCAAAATTCTGTTTTAGCCATTATTCTTATATTTTCTTATATTTCACTCGAAAAATATAAAAAAAAACAAAAAAAACCCGCTGTAATGCACATACGTATTACTGTGCGATACCGTTGTATTACACATGTGTATTACTATGTATTTTTGAGTTTAATAGTGATTTATTGCATATATTCAATATTTGTGTATTATATATGTGTAGTAGTGTTGTATTATATGAAAAAAATAATAATAATAACATAAAAGTCGATGTGGTGCACATGTGCATTAATGTTGTATTACACATACGTACTAATGTGTATTCGATGTGTGTATTAGTCTTATATTGCATATATACAATGGTGTGTATCAAATATGTGCAATAGTGTTGTATTCTATGCAATACAAACACTTTTGCATATATGCAATGCACACTATTACACATGCGCACTATACCGACGAGGTTACCGACATTTTTTTTTTTTTTGGAACCAATAACAACATATAAGAATAATGGAAAAAAAAAAGTTAAAAATAGTTTTTTAGAAGTTTTTAGGAGTTTTTAAATTTTCTTTTTAAGAGGAGTTTTCACTAGAACCCACCCCTATATATATACGTGTGTGTGTGTAGGTATGTTTTATATAATCAATAATCAATATTTAATAAATATGTATATATTGGTAGATATTATATAACGTTTATAAATAATTAATATTGATTGACAATGATTATTTATAAATACATATATAGATAGATAAATATTATGCACAACGTTTCTTCATCAAAATATACATATAGATACATATTATATAATGTTTACTTATTCCATTTATTCAATAAAAATAATAATAATAATAATAACAACAACAACAATGGTAATAATAATATTAAATAATTAATAACAAGTATAATAATGAATTTAAGAAGAGACTATATAGTTAACCCGATTAATAACCTCAATTCGTCAATCTCAACTTTGCTTAAAACCCCATCAAATCTTAATTACGTTATAAGTCTTGTTAATATTGATTTATACTATATTTAACAACTAGGAGTCTCTGTCGGCAAATCTTGAGGAGCTCGACCGTTTTCACTTTAATTGTTTATTGTCGTTTCATATTCACTAATCCACTCGCTAAAGGTAAGTAATTCACATCCCCCTTTTTTACCGTTTTATATTTTGGGGACGTTATGCGTTCACAACTCAATCATTTTATTTCACTACAATTCCATTATTTGCGTTATATGATATTGCTCAATTAGTTATACGTGCAAATGTGACTATGTGTTTATTTTATGTTTTGGTGGTTATTATCTCATCCTCATCCTCATTAGTATGATCATACGCCGTCGGAGTAGCTCGTTATCTATGTGATTCGAGTGAAAAGACAATTTTTATATTTATTGTTATGCTAGTTGTAGTAGTTCATATTTATCGCAAGGAATTGTCATTTTCAATATTATACGTATTCAAAAACCGTGATTACTTGCTCAACTTTATGTTGACAAACTATATATTTTCACGGATGACGCAGGTAGCTATATTGTATGAAGAAACAAGATAAAGAATAGTTGGACCTTAGGTTGCATGATGAATAAAGACATTTTAATTTTATTTTATTTTTAATTATTTAAGTTTTAATGTATATTTCTTTTGGGACAATGTTGTGCTTTGCTTACTTGATATATGAAATGAATAATTTAGATATTGACACGTGTATTATACTTTAGTGTCTTTTGAGCTATGATGCAATTATGTCGCGCCCTAGCATATTCTGCCTTAGGTTGGGGTGTGACAGATTGGTAACAGAACCGAAGGCTACAAGATAGATGGTTAGACGTAACGGCCTAGTAGCATGCTTACGGTTCCTCTACGTGTTCCTATACGTGCACCCTATTTGTGTAAATTTTTGTACATAGCTTAATTTATTTAAATTGTTTATCATATACAATTGTACACAAAAGCACACACTTATTTCTCAAAATTATTTTCAAAACTTTATAATGATTTTAATTAGGAATTTCCTTAAGAAATCCACCTTTTACTTCCTCTCTCCTTGAGGATGGTTCGTGTGACGGATACGTAGTTACTGTAAGGTGGACACACCTGTACACCGATCCCTTGACACTAAGGCTTGCAAGCCTAAGGAAGTTCAATGCGCACAAATCTCGATCCGTCGCGAGACCTGGTTGCCTGCCGAGGGTGAAGTGTGAGTGTGAAAATTGTTAAGCCAAAGCGTATCACACCAAACGTTCATGACAGTACTACCCTCATTGTATCAATCGTGGTCATGTGACGATCACATCCTTAATTTATAACTGAATTCACGGTGATACATGGCTAAACTCGGTTTTCCCGCATTGTGTTTTAGTTGAATGGGTGGATGAAGTATGCAAATACGAGGTGGTTCCCGAAGTACTTCAGCCATCTATCTCAGCACCCCTCACAATTCAATTTTCATTGATTTTGTGAAGTTAATACATAATATTTCAACAACTTTTATTTGGTTTTCGATATTTTCATTTCGTTGGAAGGAACCATGGTGGTTCATGAAATCCTAACCAACAAATGAAACCCTATATTTCAATTTTAAGTTATGTTATAATTATTTGTTTATTTATTTATTTATTTATTCTTCATAACGATAACACTTATAAAATCAAGTCTCATAAATGACATCATTCTCAACCTCAACCACAAACCCAACCTCAAATTGTTAAATAAAATTCACAAGTATCAATTTGCACAAACTCATACATTTACAATATTTACCCAAGTCTCATAAATTTTACACAATTTCTCCACAGCATGTCTTCTCGCCTCATCAACCGTACCCTCCGCATCGGTAACTCTGGCCGTAGCATGTCGTCTTATATTACGAAGGGAATCGTGGAAGCCATCCCAATACTCATCTCCCAACTCCAAACCGTGAATGCCGCTAATGTTCCCGTGAACCCTAATGTTTGCTCTTTCAAGCAATTCACCAACGCTAACCCGACCGATTACTTTGGGACTGAGTGTGCTACCACCCTTCTTCAATGGTTCGAGCATATGGAAAGCGTGTTCCTCCACTGTGCATGTCCGGATGACAAAAAGACCATTTATGCCTCAAGCGTTTTCAAATTGAGTGCCCTTACTTGGTGGAATAGCAAAAAGAAAGACCTTGGGGCTGAGGTTGCCATGGCCTTGTCATGGGATGACCTCAAGAAGCTCATGCTAGACAAGTTCTGCGCGAAATATGAACTATGGAAGTTGGAAGAAGAGTTTTGGAATTTGAAGCAAGAGGGAGGTGATAATACCACTTACAACGATCGGTTTCATGAATTGAGCGTCCTCATCCCGCACATGGTCACTCCCTTGGAGCGTGCCATTGACAAGTACACACGGGTTTGCCGATGCAAATCCAAGATTCTGTCCTCATGATGCTATTACCCTAGCCGGTACCCTCACTGAAAACCACGTTAAGGCCGAGACCTTGACGCGGAAAAGTTCCAAAAAGCCAAATGATATGCCCGCTAAAGAGTCCATGCCCGAATCCTCAAAGCCCAAATCCTTCGAACACCACCACAACCACAACTCATCTCATTACCGCAATAACAAACGAAAGGCCAATTCACAAAACTATGTCATAGCCCAACCACAAGTCCAACAAGCCCCTCCAACCAAGAAACCTTACACCGGCCTACACCCATATTGCAACACTTGTCAACGTCACCATCCGGCCCAATCCACTTGTCGAGTGTGCACAAATTGTCACCGATTCGGCAACATCACCCAATATTGCCGAGAACCTATGCAAATGCAACTCAACTCCCCCATTCCCCAACCCGTTATTCAACCATATCACCAATCTCATATGTCCCACCTTATGCACCCACTATACGAGCCTGCTATAATTGCACGTTAACCATTTATTCAATAAAAATAAAAATAAAAATAATAATAACAACAACAACAATGATGGTAATAATAATATTAAATAATAAATAACAAGTATAATAATGAATTTAAACCCGAAAAGACTATAAATTAGTTAACCTGATTAATAACCTCAATTCGTTAATCTCAACTTTGCTTAAAACCCCATCAAACCTTAATTATGTTATAAGTCTTGTTAATATTGATTTATACTATATTTAACAAATAGGAATCTCTGTCGGAAAATCTTGAGGAGCTCGACCGTTTTCACTTTAATTGTTTATTATCGTTTCATCTTCACTAATCCACTCTCTAAAGGTAAGTAATTCGCATCCTCCTTTTTACCGTTTTAAATTTTGGGGGCGTTATGCGTTCACAACTCGATCATTTTATTTCACTACAATTCCATTATTTGCGTTATATGATATTGCTCAATTAGTTATACGTGCAAATGTGACTATGTGTTTATTTTATGTTTTGGTGGTTGGTATCTCATCCTCATCCTCATTAGTATGATCGTACGCCGTCGGAGTAGCTCGTTATCTATATGATTCGAGTGAAAAGACAATGTTTATATTTATTATTATGCTAGTTGTAATAGTTCATATTTATCGCAAGAAATTGTCATTTTTAATATTATATGTATTCAAAAACCGTGATTACTTGCTCAACTTTATGTTGACAAACTATATATTTTCACGCGTGACGCAGGTAGCTATATTAGATGAAGAAATAAGATAAAGAATAGTTGGACCTTAGGTTGCATGATGAATAAAGACTTTTTATATATATTTTATTTTTAATTATTTAAGTTGTAATGTATATTTCTTTTGGGACAATGTTGTGCTTTGCTTACTTGATATATGAAATGAATAATTTAGATTCTGTCCTCATGATGCTATTACCCTAGCCGGTACCCTCACTGAAAACCACGTTAAGGCCGAGACCTTGACGCGGAAAAGTTCCAAAAAGCCAAATGATATGCCCGCTAAAGAGTCCATGCCCGAATCCTCAAAGCCCAAATCCTTCGAACACCACCACAACCACAACTCATCTCATTACCGCAATAACAAACGAAAGGCCAATTCACAAAACTATGTCATAGCCCAACCACAAGTCCAACAAGCCCCTCCAACCAAGAAACCTTACACCGGCCCACACCCATATTGCAACACTTGTCAACGTCACCATCCGGCCCAATCCACTTGTCGAGTGTGCACAAATTGTCACCGATTCGGCAACATCACCCAATATTGCCGAGAGCCTATGCAAATGCAACTCAACTCCCCCATTCCCCAACCCGTTATTCAACCATATCACCAATCTCATATGTCCCACCTTATGCACCCACTATACGAGCCTGCTATAATTGCACGTTAACCATTTATTCAATAAAAATAAAAATAAAAATAATAATAACAACAACAACAATGATGGTAATAATAATATTAAATAATAAATAACAAGTATAATAATGAATTTAAACCCGAAAAGACTATAAATTAGTTAACCTGATTAATAACCTCAATTCGTTAATCTCAACTTTGCTTAAAACCCCATCAAACCTTAATTATGTTATAAGTCTTGTTAATATTGATTTATACTATATTTAACAACTAGGAATCTCTGTCGGAAAATCTTGAGGAGCTCGACCGTTTTCACTTTAATTGTTTATTATCGTTTCATCTTCACTAATCCACTCTCTAAAGGTAAGTAATTCGCATCCTCCTTTTTACCGTTTTAAATTTTGGGGGCGTTATGCGTTCACAACTCGATCATTTTATTTCACTACAATTCCATTATTTGCGTTATATGATATTGCTCAATTAGTTATACGTGCAAATGTGACTATGTGTTTATTTTATGTTTTGGTGGTTGGTATCTCATCCTCATCCTCATTAGTATGATCGTACGCCGTCGGAGTAGCTCGTTATCTATATGATTCGAGTGAAAAGACAATGTTTATATTTATTATTATGCTAGTTGTAATAGTTCATATTTATCGCAAGGAATTGTCATTTTTAATATTATATGTATTCAAAAACCGTGATTACTTGCTCAACTTTATGTTGACAAACTATATATTTTCACGCGTGACGCAGGTAGCTATATTAGATGAAGAAATAAGATAAAGAATAGTTGGACCTTAGGTTGCATGATGAATAAAGACTTTTTATATATATTTTATTTTTAATTATTTAAGTTGTAATGTATATTTCTTTTGGGACAATGTTGTGCTTTGCTTACTTGATATATGAAATGAATAATTTAGATATTGACACATGTATTATACTTTTGTGTCTTTTGAGCTATGATACAAATATGTCACGCCCCGGCATGTTCCGCCTTAGGTTGGGTGTGAAAGTTTTGAGTTTCGGGATTGGTGCAGTACCAGTACCGGTATGGTACAAGTATTTCTTGATTTTTACCTTCAATACATGTACCGTACCGATACCGGTATCAGTGCCGAACCGAATATTTTGGTACCGGTACCATGAATTTGTGATTTTCGGGATCAGTATTTTTGGTACCGCTACAGTATTGAGCTCATCCCTAGTTCATATCACATATACGGTATATGTGGTATTTTGAATTATATATGTATACATGTAGGTTCATTTAAGTAATGTGTATGCTCATATATTTACCGTGTTTGTGATACTTTAAATTGTGTATATGTAATTTGTTATGTGTGTAGGTTCATTTATGTATTGTGTAGGTGGTATTTCGAAGTGTATATGTATAATTTATATAAAAATCTTGAAATTAAAAAAAAAAGATGTAGATCTGTTTGTTGTTCATAAATTGTAAATAAGAAGATTTCGATTATGAGAAATTGAATTATATATATATATATATAATAAAAATGATTATATTCAAAATTAATAAAAATGTATGTTAGTTAGTTATAATAAAAAATAAATAAATAATGGTTAAAATTCATAATTATAATAACTGAAATTTGGGTGAAAAAATATATTTTATAATAAGAAAAAATATAATTTATTGTAAGAAAATATATAAAGCAATTAATATGTAAATGTCTTTAGAGAATAATTAGTTACCAAAAATAAGAAAAATACCCTTATGATTAAAATAAATCACATAACTAATGAAAATTTATGATTGGTTGGTTTTATTTCTCGCAATTCTCGAAATAAGAAACACTTTTGAAATGAATCTATTTCGATATGTATATATAGGGTTTGGATCAAATACAAATGAAATTAACGTGTTAATTGTGAGAATCAAATAGAGTAATTATAAATACAAGTATAGTAATTTTGCAATTGCATCATAGAGTAATTAATAATTATGTAATTACTCTACTTAATTCTCATAATTAGCACGTTAATTTCATTTGTATGTTAACTTTTTTCTTTTAACTCTCTCTCTCTCTCTATATATATATACACACACACACACTAGGTTAGATACCCGTGTACTAAACGGGTTGAATAATTTAAATTATATAAATCATAAACTCTACCGTGACAACAACGGCAATTAAATCGATCTCTTGTTCAAAATATTAACAATAAATTTTCAGTACATGTTTTTTCTCAAATAACATGAATATTAATATCCAATTTTAAAGTTGAAAAATATCCCTTTGAACTCAAAGTCAAACTAAAAATGAATAAGTAATCGAGCTTAGACATATATTCATGAGGAAATATTAAAAAAAAAAGATATTTACAAAATATGTCAATGCCCCGTCTCATATATCAGCTCTTCCTTGGTTTGTTTTTATTAGATTTGATAAACAAAGCATTGACTTTTGAGGTCCAAACTTTGAGTCAATCAAAATGTTGATGTTCATTTGTTACTAATCCAACAAGATCGTACTTATAATTGTAATATACTTCAAATTGTTCGGCTTTGCTACCGACTTTGTATAAAATACATAAAATATATCAACAGTTTCAAAGTTGAAAAGTAATAAGTTTGACCTTATAAAAGTCAAACTACGCCATTTAGGTTCAGCATTAAATGCTATAAAACCAATAGATACAGAGAACTATCATGCACGTTATAAAACATAAGCACTAAGGTAATGAGAAAAATATGTTTATAACTATACATCTACATACACCACACCAAACAAAACGGTCATATATAGGGGTCCTCTTAGGGGTCCTCTGCCAACTAATCCATATTCAACATTTTTTGAGAGCCCCTGATTGTAAGCCGTCAAATGTTAATTGAATAAAAAGAAGTAAACATGATAAATAAAAAATACTACCAAATCATTAATTTTGACCTGTCATATATAGCGTCTTGAGACCAAGAAATTGTATGTCAAAATATCATTTTCCTAAATAACAAAGAACCCATATAAAAGAAAAGATCATAAATACAGATTGCAATACATAAATAAAAATTCAACGAACTAATTAAAGGTAAGCACTTGAGACCACGAAACTGTATACCTCTCTATGTGCTTCTGATCTCGAGTTTTCTCATCCATTTGATCTATAAATTGACCAAAAATTTTAAGTGAAAATCAACCCAAAAAGAATTTCTTTTTAATGATAATCTTTTACCTATCGTGTTAATTAAAAATGAAGAGGTATGTACCCGCCTCAGCATCGAGCGGGGCGGGTCAACCCACAAGATATATACAAGACATTAGAAATCAAAGATATTATCAAGGCACAAAGCCAAAACTTATGCTCAAGCATCACATGCTTGCACATATCACATATGCTCAAGCATCACATATGCTCACGCATCACATGTGCTCATGCATCACATATGCTCGCGCGTATCACATGCTCACGCATCATATATGCTTATGCATATCACATCGTGCGTGGCGCATCCGCGCGCGGCGCATATCACATGCTCGCGCATCATACATGCCCACCCATATCACAGTTGCGCATGGCGCAGCTGCGCGTGGGGCATCCGCGCGTGACGCGTATTACATGCTTGTGCGTATCGCATCTGCGCATGAAATATCTGCGCGTGAGAATAAAGAGAAGACATCGCGCATCCTCAGGATGGGCGCATATCACACATGCACATAATCAACCTCGTCCTTATCCAAATCAGGATTAGGGCAACCTTGATTGTGCACGTCAGACAACCTTCCAGAAGGCATCTTTTTAAGGAGTAAGAATATGCTGATGTTGACAGCTGCCAAATGAAAGGTCGACAACTCAGCATGACACATGTGCTACCACGTGATTACAACCAACGAGAAAGTGCCAGGTGTCCCAGAGGACACGTGGCGCAGTGCGATTGGAGGAGGCCAACGAGGTTGAGCCTAATCAGTGGAAACCCTAGCACTATAAATACAGCATCAACTCCACTTTGATGGACATTCATACTCAATCATTGACAGTTACAGACATTGATTCACATTGAAGCATATTCAATTACATTCACTGACAGGCAGCCCTAGTCAGTTACTTTCTCATACACAGAGAGACAATCACATAATCATACAGAGTAACATACAGTATTCAGCTATTAAGCAATACTCTCCCATTTCCCTTACTCACACATTATTATCTTCTCCTACACATACTTATTCTCACGCCGGAGGGTTACCCCAAAGAGGACCCCTCTGTCCCTTTCTGAGGGGTAAGTAACGGCGCTGTTCATTTTGTAGGTGGAAGAACACAGATCCAGAAGAACCATTGGTGAAATAGTATAATCACACCCGAGGAAAGTAGATCTGCTACCAGCGAGTAGATCCACGTTTCTTCATTGGCGCCATCCACTGTTACATCGGCAATCAGATCTCATCAGATCTACATAAAAAAAAAAATCAATCACCATGGTTTCTGGCGTTCATAACGTTGATCAAGTTCTGGAGGATATTGAACGTGGGGATGTTAATGAGGGACAGCAGTTCCTGAGGGGGCCGCGTAATTCTACGCGCCCCACCAGTAGCCGTCCCTTCATCACAACTCCTCACGGGCAGACTGAAACTCCTCCAGACGATCTCACGTTACAAAATCTTGCCGGCGCGAAACTGAAAGGACCAATGGGTCCAGAAGAAGAAACAAATGATCCGAATGAATGGCTCATAAACGAGCAGCGGCGTCTACTGGAAAAGTACAATGAAATGGTCAAACAGAAAAAGCTAGCCGACCAAACACAAAGGCAAGCGTTTGATAAGCAGATTACAAAAAGGCCGCGCGCGCCGGAAGAAGGACATTCTGTTCACACTGCACACACTGAGTTCAGTGATGAAGAGGTGCATAGCATGAGGAAGACACGGGATACTCATGCAGGAGGTTCACAGCTCCGCGCGCCTGTGAACATGGCGCCTGGAGCCAGAGCAGATCTGGATCTGCACATGCCGTACAGCCCACCGGTCAGAGGGCAAGTGGACGTAACCACACCCTACAGACCAGCCATCTTGGTAAAACACTCAAAGTTTACTGCGCGCATCACGCAGGCTCCCATCCAGCACAAGACCAAGATGCCAAGTGGTCTGGGCAAATATGATGGCACAACAGATCCAGATGACTTTTTGCAAGGTTTCTATAACACGGGAAACCTAGAGAGCTGGACGATGCCAACATGGTGTCATATGTTTGCTCGCTGCCTCACGGGCGCAACGCGGGTATGGTTCGAGAGCTTGCCGACTGGGCAAATTGATGGGTTCGAGGAACTATTAGAAAAGTTCCAAGCCCACTTCGTACAGCAGCGCAGGCACACGCGCGATCCTGATGACATCATGCACTGCGTACGCAGGAATGATGAAACGATTGAAGATTACACCACTCGTTTCAATCAGGAGTCCCTGGCAATTGGGGGTATAACTGAGCAGCTCCTGCGCGTGGCCTTTATACAAGGCGCGCGCAGTGATCAACTCCGCCGAGCTCTCGTAAGCAAAGATGGTATGCCCACCACTTGGGCAAAACTAATGGAAGCATCGCGAGTCTTCGCGAGAAATGAAAAACAGATTGCCCAAGATAGGGCAAGAGAAAGAGCGCATCAGGCTGAATCACCGCGCAGCAAAGAGAAGAGGGCCAAACAGAACTCTGTATGGTCCAGGTTGCAGCCAACAAGTTTTTCTTCCGCAGAAAAGCAAGCGCAACCAAGCTCACCCCAGCCCCAAAAAGATGTTCGTAGTCGCGGGGAGGGTGACAAGAGGGAGGGCGGCAGAGATCCTAGCAGACCTCTGCCAAGAATATGGACTTCCCTCACTAAAACACCTTCACAGGTGTTAAATACTGAGAATGTCCAATTCAAGCCCCCCAAGTAACTACACTACAAGGGACCGCAAAACAGTGGCAAATATTGTGAATTTCACAAGTCCCCGAGCCACAACACTGACGCATGCCATCATTTAAAGGATGCGATCGAGAAGGATGTAAAGTCAGGCAGGCTGGCTCACTTGGTGAAAAACCCAAGAATAGAAGATGAGCAACCGGAAGGAGCCTCTGCCAGCAAGAAATACAAAAGAATCTGTGTGGCTGAGGGGGGACGACAAGGGCAGACGTCAAAAAAGAGAAGCGCGCAAATCAACGGAGATTGGCGCGAGCAGCAAGTTATCTTCCCAAGAATCAGGGGAGGCCCTTCAATAAGCAGTCCTCTCGTCATCACCACACACATTGCTCATTACGAAGTGTCAAAAGTCCTGGTGGACACTGGAAGTGAATCTGACATTATGTATGAGCAGTGTTTCAGAAAGTTAGACCCGGCAGACCAAGCGCGGCTAGAAATTGTGAACGCACCAATCTGTGGTGTTTCAAATGAAATTATCCATCCCCTTGGTCAGATTCAGTTTGAACTAACTATGGGGGATGATGAGCACAAGCGAGCCGAAGTTGTCAACTTCTTGGTCTTGCCCACCACGTCATGCCACAATATGATCCTGGGTAGGGGAACGATTGCCCAATTTAATGCTGTACCGTCGCCAGCGCACGGCGCATTGGGGTTCCCGACACCAACAGGCGTAACATTTGTTTACCGCGATCACTTGTGCGCAGTGACAAGTACGCCGCGGGAAGGGAGAATGAAACTTCCAATGGCGGACAATGCGCCAGAGAAGTGGATTTTAAACCCAAAATTCCCAGAGCAAACGGTCACAATTGGCTCTACCATTTCAGACGAAACGAGATTGAGAATGAAAAAGTTGCTCACAAAATACACGTCAGTCTTCGCGTGGCAACACTCCGATATGACTGGGGTCCCGCGAGACTTGGCGCAACATTCTCTTAACACGTTCAAGTCGGTGGAGCCAATTGCTCAGAAAAAGAGAATCATGGGGGATGAAAAGGCGAGGGCCATGAATGAGCAAGTTGAGGACCTGTTGCGCGCAAACATCATCCGCCCGATCCGATACCAGACGTGGGTAGCCAATCCTGTGATGGTAAAGAAAAGCAACGGGTCATGGAGGATGTGTATTGACTTCAAGGACCTCAACAAAGCATGTCCGAAAGACTGTTACCCCCTCCCAAACATCGACGCAAAGGTGGACTCCGTGGTGCCATTCAAGCTCAAATGTTTCCTGGATGCCTACAAAGGCTATCACCAGATTCAAATGGCACCACAAGACGAAGACAAGACTGCCTTCATAACCGACAAGGGTGTTTTTTGTTACACAAAAATGCCCTTTGGTTTAAAGAATGCGGGCGCCACCTATCAGAGACTTATGGATTCGGTTTTCAATGAACAAATTGGAAGAAATCTGGAAGTCTACGTTGATGATTTGGTGATCAAGAGCAGGGAGGAGAGACAAATGCTCAAAGACATCGAGGAAACTCTTCAGCGCCTAACGGAAGTTAACATGAAGCTCAACCCGAGCAAATGTACTTTCGGCGTGGAAGAGGGGAAATTTCTTGGGGTAATGGTCACTAAGGATGGTTTCGAGGTGAACCCTGAAAAGGTGGAGGCCATTGTAACACCCCGACCAAAGGCGGATTATACATCGGGGCGCCACATATTGTTTCATTACTCGTGACACTATTGGGTGTCAATATTTAATAAATACATTCATTCGCGCAGGTGCAGGGTAAACACAAGATATAAATAAGCCAACATAAATTAATATATTATAAATCAAAATATTCGAACAGCAAATAACTTGACTTGATACATTTTAATCTAGGTCCAAAATAAAGAAAACTTCCTATGTGTCCACAAGCTCCAAAACAGCTACTGCAAACCTGAACATGTGTTAAAATAAACGTCAAACACTTGCGTGTTGGTGAGAAATCAAGTTTAATACAATACATAGATAACAATAAATCTGCGCGCAACATGTGTATGTCTGGTTTTCAACAAGGGTGTAATCTGATCGGGACCAACTCTAAGATTCATAAGACTGCCAGTGCTCACAATTGAGCTCACAAACAAGACAAACTGTGCATGTGTATACAAAAGAGAAAATCATAAACGATAGTTCTCCCGTGTTCATCTAATGGTACCATGAAAACTGCGGAATAGACCGACAAGACGGTTAATGATCCATACATACAAATAAACAGCCAAGTCTACGTCCTCAACACATGGGATACTGCGCGACTAAAGTTCATAAACAGTTTAAGACTCTAAGTTTGTATGAACACATGAACATCCCAAAACATTAAAAATAAAAAGGGATTAGGTACGAGATTACTCAGTTGATAAAGATGCGGTGTAAGATAAAGCAAGAACCAACTTTAAACAAGCACAAGTTAACCTATAAATAAGATTATTGTTTTAATGATTGGTTCTAAGTCTTGATTATAAGTTAGCATAATTAATAAGCAAATTATTATATATATATATTACCGGAAAAGCAGGGCAGAACAGGGAGGAAGACGGAGGCAGAGAGGAGGCGGCAGAGAGAGCAAGGAGCAAGAGAACAGGAGAGATTAAGTGTTTTGTGTGTGTAGTGTTAAAACATTATTATTATTTATAGGAAAACCCTAGGAGACATAATCCCTAGAAAAAGGGGAAAGATCTCAAAAAGCAAAAGATTCCAAAAGCAAAAGATATGGAAAGATATGGCAGCTGCAGAGGCAAGATAATGCTGACAGGGAACAGTAAAAAGCATGGGCGGGTCAGATAAAGGTACAGGTCAAGCATGGCAAAAGCAGATCTCAAAAGATTATGTCAGTCACTTTATCTGTCAACCAATGGGGTTGGTGCGCATGCTGCGCCGAAAGTAACTTTTCAGACATAAAGCAGATTAGGTCAACAGCTCAAAAGATAAGACAACACAAAAGCAAACGGCTAGATTTAAACAGAAGAAAACTCGAAGGATTCAGCGCGAGAAGGCTAAGGCGCGAAGGCAGACACAGAAGTTCAAGAGAGCGCGAGCGCGAAGGCAGACAGAACCAACCTTAACGCGTCGCGGAAAGAACTACATTTCTAAGCGCGCCGCGGGAAGAATCACATTTCTTAGCGCGCCGCGGGAGGAACTAAAATTCCTAGCGCGCCGCGGGAAGAACTATAATTCTTCGCGCGTCGAGGGATGAACTACGATTCTTAGCGCGCTGCGAGAAGAACTACAAATCCTTAGCGCGTCGCGGGAAGAACTACCGTCCTTCGCGCGCTGCGAGAAGAATTACAATTCTTAGCGCGCTGCGAGAAGAGTTCGTCTCGCGTATCGCTGAAACAGGTGGTCTTCACGCAGGATTCCTTGTAAGGGGTCTGGCGCGTGGAGCTGCGCAGACAACCTTAGGCGGGAAGGAACAAAGGACAAGCAAAGAGTTAAAAGAAAAAGAGGGAAACAAGGCTTAAGGGCGGGACGGCGACAAGAGGGAAAAGAAGGCGGAAAGAGAGAAGGAGAGGGACGGGACGGCGGAAAGAAAGAGAGAGAAAGAGGCGGGAAGGAAAAGTATATATTATTATTAAAAGTAAAATATAAGTATAAATAAATATTAAATCATAAAAGAAAGAGATCGGGTCAGAGAAACGGGTACCTGGGTCGGGTCGGATCGGGCAGATGTCACAGTCTCCCCTACTTTAAGAAATTTCGTCCCGAAATTTATCTCGAAGTAGGTTGCGCAGAGAACAGGTGCGGGTACTTGATCTTCATTTGATCTTCCCTTTCCCATGTAAACTCGGCTCCGCGCTTGGACTCCCAGCGAACTTTCACGATAGGGATACGACTGCGCTTGGTTTGCTTTACCTCGCGATCCATAATCTCAACAGGCTTCTCAACGAAATGCATAGTTTCATCAACTTGAACTTCATCAAGTGGGATGTGAAGGTTCTCGTTAGCTAAACACTTCTTGAGATTGGATACATGGAACGTTGGATGCACATTACTGAGCGCGGGCGGCAGGTCAAGTCTGTAGGCAACTTTTCCCACTCGCGCGAGAATCTTGAATGGACCAACATAACGAGGAGCAAGCTTACCCTTCTTCCCAAAGCGGACAACACCTTTCCAAGGCGACACTTTGAGGAGAACAAGATCACCAACTTGAAATTCGAGAGGCTTTCGCCTACGATCTGCGTAACTCTTCTGTCGGCTTCTGGCAGTCAGCAGATGATCACGGATCTTGGCGATTTTATCGGTTGTCTCTTGAACAAGTTCGGGTCCTGTGATTTGAGTTTCACCCACTTCGCTCCAACAAATCGGGGAGCGGCACTTACGACCGTAAAGTGCTTCAAATGGGGCCATACCAATACTGGAATGATAGCTGTTATTATAAGAGAACTCGATCAAAGGCAGGTGTGAATCCCAATTACCTCCAAAATCAAGAACACAAGATCGGAGCATATCCTCAAGAGTTTGAATAGTTCGCTCAGACTGACCGTCAGTCTGAGGATGATATGCCGTACTCATGTCCAAGCGAGTTCCTAGCGCAGATTGGAGAGATTTCCAAAAGCGAGATATAAAACGGCCATCGCGATCGGATATGATGCTCAAAGGAGTACCATGGCGGCAGACAATTTCCTTGACATAAAGCTGCGCGAGTTGCTCAACACGGTAGTTTTCACGAATGGGCAGAAAGTGAGCAGACTTAGTCAAACGATCCACTATTACCCAAATGCTATCATGTTTGCTTGCTGTCAAAGGTAACTTGGTAATAAAGTCCATCGCTACACATTCCCATTTCCACGTAGGAATTTCTGGTTGTTCGAGCAAACCAGATGGGCGTTGGTGTTCAGCTTTCACTTTAGAACAAGTCAGACATTTAGCTACGAACACAGCAATATCCTTTTTCATACCGGGCCACCAATAAGTAATGCGCAAATCCTTGTACATCTTATCAGCGCCGGGATGAATAGAATACCGAGATTTGTGCGCTTCACTCAGGATATCAGCGCGAAGATTCTCATCAAAGGGAATCCAGATGCGATTAAGATAACAGAGAATTCCACTCAGATTGAGCACAAAATGCGCTTCCGCGCCACACGCTAACTCGGCGCGAAGGTTACCATTACTGATGGATGCGCGCTGCGCGTCACGAATACGCGATTCAAGGTTGCTTTGAATCGGCGCGAAGTGAAGCTGGGTGCGCGGCAAGATACAGTTAAGTTGGCAGGGTTTTCGGCTGAGCGCATCGGCTACCACATTAGCCTTACCAGGATGATACCGGATCTCACAATCGTAATCGCTGATGAGTTCGTTCCATCGGCGTTGTCTCATGTTGAGTTCCTTTTGATCAAAGATATGCTGAAGGCTTTTATGGTCAGTGTAAAGGATACACTTAGTACCATAAAGGTAGTGTCTCCAGATCTTCAAGGCAAAAACAACTGCACCAAGTTCGAGGTCGTGAGTTGTATAATTCTTTTCATGAACCTTAAGTTGCCTTGATGCGTAAGCGATAACCTTGCCTCGTTGCATAAGAACACAACCGAGACCTTGGTTGGAGGCATCGCAGTACACGACAAAATCATCATTACCCTCAGGTAGCGCAAGAACAGGAGCTTCACACAACAGACGCTTGAGCGTTAGAAAGGCTTCTTCTTGCTTCGAGCCCCAAATATATGGTTTACCTTTGTGCGTTAGAGCTGTTAAAGGCAAAGCGATCTTCGAGAAGTTCGAAATGAAGCGCCGGTAATAACCAGCTAAGCCCAGAAAGGAACGGATCTCAGAAGGAGAGGATGGCGTAAACCAGTTCTTGATTGCTTCAATCTTGGATGGGTCGACATGAATACCCATCTTGTTGACAACATGACCAAGAAACTGTACTTCATCAGACCAGAATTCACACTTGGAAAGCTTAGCATAGAGTTGCTCAGCTCTAAGCTTTTGCAATACCAATCGGAGATGTTGCTCATGCTCGGCCTTGGTCTTAGAATACACCAGAACATCATCGATAAACACAATCACGAATTTATCCAAGAAAGGCCTACACACCCGATTCATTAGATCCATGAAAACGGCGGTTGCGTTGGTTAAACCGAAGGACATGACCAAGAATTCAAAATGGCCATAACGAGTTCGAAAAGCAGTCTTCGGAACATCTTCATCGCGGATGCGCAACTGGTGATAGCCAGAGCGGAGATCAATCTTGGAGAAACAAGAGGCACCTTGGAGTTGATCAAAGAGATCGTCAATACGCGGTAAAGGATACCGGTTTTTAATGGTGAGTTTGTTCAACTCGCGGTAATCAATACACATGCGGAACGATCCATCTTTCTTTTTAACGAACAACACCGGAGCACCCCAGGGCGAAGAGCTAGGGCGAATGAATCCTTTAGCAGTCAACTCTTGAAGTTGGCTTGCCAATTCTTGCATCTCAGCGGGCGCAAGACGGTAAGGAGATTTAGCTACGGGGGAAGCACCAGGGACAAGATCAATACGGAACTCGACTTCACGAGCGGGAGGGATACCAAGAAGATCATCAGGAAAAACTTCAGGGAAATCACGCACAACAGGGATATCGCGAAGCTTCTCTTCAGCAGGTTTGACCACATGGGCTAAAAATGCAACACACTTCTTCCGCATGAGTCTTTGGGCTTCGGCGCGGGACATAAGCTTAAGACCGCGGGAGGGTTTTTCGCCGTAGATATGAAGATCACCATTTTCTCGAGGTATGCGAATCAACTTCTTGGCGCAAATAACTTCGGCGCGATTATTCGAGAGCCAGTCCATACCAATAATAACATCAAAGCTCCCAAGAGGCATGGGGATGAGGTCGATCAGAAAATCGTTTTCGTTAAGGTTAAGCGTGCAATCTTTAATCACCGAGTTAATTAAAACAGTTTCACCGTTAGCCAATTCAATTGAAAAATTTTCTTTTAAATCGCTGCGCGGTCGCGCAAGCTTCTGCTCGAAGGCGCGAGAGATAAAACTTCGATCGGCGCCAGTATCAAAAAGTACAGAAGCATAAAATCCGTTAAGCAAAAATGTACCATTAACTACGTCATTAATCGCTTGCGCTTGGTGCGCGGTTATGTTAAAAGCTCGTCCACGCGTTACTTGGTTTGAAATCTGGTTTACCGGATTCGCTTGTGTAATCTGAACTTGTAGTCTCGGGCACGCGTTCCGGAAATGACTGGGGTCACCGCAGTTAAAGCACGATCTGGGTCGTGGGTTTTGGTAGGTTGGTTGTGGGTTCTGCGGGTAGACTGGTGGTGTTGGCGCAATTGGATTGGCGGGAAGGACTCTACAGTTTTCAGCAGTGTGACCAGTACGGCCACATCGGTTACAAAGTCGACACGGGGTTTGGGTTGGGTGGTGAAATCTACAGGTTGGGCAAAAGGGATGGTTTCCTGTGTAAGGTTTCTTAGTTGGCGGGGCAGGGAGTGCTGGATTGGTTAGGGCATAGTTGTGAACTACAGGGGGAGTTGGGTAGGCTGACAGAGGGTTAGGCGCGTAAACTGGGGGTTGGTAGATGGGTTGCTGGACAATGGGCGGGTTGGTAAGCGCATAGGCCTTGCGCCTGCGCTTGAGGTTGTTACGGTTCGAGGGTTCAGGTTTGGTTTCTGTTGGTTCAGTGACAGTCTTGGTGAGTTTGGTCTTTTCTGTTCCCCGCAGGAACAGGGTTCCTGCTCTGACATGGTTGTCGCTGAGCACAGCGGCCAACTCGATGGCGTCAGAGAGGGTTACTGGGTTTCTGGCCCATACAGAATCTTGAATTTCCATGGGGAGACCCCCAAGGAATTTCTCTATGGCTCGGCGGGAAGGGGTAACAAGGTGAGGGACAAGCAGGCTTAGTTCATGGAAGCGCGTCGCGTACTCGCGCGCTTCACCGCTGTACTGCTTAAGATTCCAAAATTCCTCCTCCAGGCGCTTAACTTCGTTGGGAGGGCAGAATTCTCGCGTAAGAATTTCCTTGAATTCCTCCCATGTCATGCTAGAAGCAGCCTCTGCGCCACGCGCATGAGCTACTCCATTCCACCATGTAAGCGCTCTGGATTCCAGGACACTGGAAGCATATAGGATTCGTCTGTCTGAGGGGCATTGGGTGTGGAGGAAAGTGTTTTCTATTTTCTCAAGCCATTGGAGCATCACGGTGGCTCCTTCAAGACCTGTGAACTTTGGAGGGTTACCCGCGTTAAAGGACTTAATGTTATAACTGGAGGTGTTGGTATTGTTTTGGCTCAAAGCTTGGGCTATTGCGGCGGCCATTTCCTGGGAACGTTGCTGTCTACGCATGCGCGAGGCTTCTCTTCTCTGAAATCGGCGAGATAGCGGAGGCATTCTATAAAAATTTTAATTTTAGTTAATATCTTGGTTTTATCGCAAAGTATAACTTTATAAAGCTTGGTTTCGCAGAGTTAGATACTATCAAAAGTTAAAGTAAAAGAAATGACTTTAATGCAGACTTAATAAAGGTAACAAATTCGAATCGAGAATCGACAATTCATGCATCACCATGACTTTCCGAATTCCCAATTTAAAATATACGGGCAAACGAGTATTGGAGATTGACGATTCATGTATCACCATGACTTTTCAATCTAAAATATAAAATATACAAGAAAATGAGTATTGGAGGTTGACAATTCATGTATCACCATGACTTTTCAAGTCTCCAACCTCAGAACATAATCGTAAATGGAAATTGAAAATCAACTATTCATGTATCACCATGACTTTTCGGATTTTCAATCCCAACAAACGAATATGTAAGTAAAATCAATAAAAATCGAAATTCAACAAAAATCGAAATATCGCGAAATAAAACATAAAATCATATACTGCGCAAGCGCGAGCATATTTATAAACAACGAGTAATTAACAATAAGCGCGCAAACATGAGATTTCTCTCATGCGCGAGAAGGGACTCTTAGGTATTCTAGGCCGTTACGTCTAACCACCTATCCTAAAGTCAACGAGCTCTGATACCAATCTGTAACACCCCGACCAAAGGCGGATTATACATCGGGGCGCCACATATTGTTTCATTACTCGTGACACTATTGGGTGTCAATATTTAATAAATACATTCATTCGCGCAGGTGCAGGGTAAACACAAGATATAAATAAGCCAACATAAATTAATATATTATAAATCAAAATATTCGAACAGCAAATAACTTGACTTGATACATTTTAATCTAGGTCCAAAATAAAGAAAACTTCCTATGTGTCCACAAGCTCCAAAACAGCTACTGCAAACCTGAACATGTGTTAAAATAAACGTCAAACACTTGCGTGTTGGTGAGAAATCAAGTTTAATACAATACATAGATAACAATAAATCTGCGCGCAACATGTGTATGTCTGGTTTTCAACAAGGGTGTAATCTGATCGGGACCAACTCTAAGATTCATAAGACTGCCAGTGCTCACAATTGAGCTCACAAACAAGACAAACTGTGCATGTGTATACAAAAGAGAAAATCATAAACGATAGTTCTCCCGTGTTCATCTAATGGTACCATGAAAACTGCGGAATAGACCGACAAGACGGTTAATGATCCATACATACAAATAAACAGCCAAGTCTACGTCCTCAACACATGGGATACTGCGCGACTAAAGTTCATAAACAGTTTAAGACTCTAAGTTTGTATGAACACATGAACATCCCAAAACATTAAAAATAAAAAGGGATTAGGTACGAGATTACTCAGTTGATAAAGATGCGGTGTAAGATAAAGCAAGAACCAACTTTAAACAAGCACAAGTTAACCTATAAATAAGATTATTGTTTTAATGATTGGTTCTAAGTCTTGATTATAAGTTAGCATAATTAATAAGCAAATTATTATATATATATATTACCGGAAAAGCAGGGCAGAACAGGGAGGAAGACGGAGGCAGAGAGGAGGCGGCAGAGAGAGCAAGGAGCAAGAGAACAGGAGAGATTAAGTGTTTTGTGTGTGTAGTGTTAAAACATTATTATTATTTATAGGAAAACCCTAGGAGACATAATCCCTAGAAAAAGGGGAAAGATCTCAAAAAGCAAAAGATTCCAAAAGCAAAAGATATGGAAAGATATGGCAGCTGCAGAGGCAAGATAATGCTGACAGGGAACAGTAAAAAGCATGGGCGGGTCAGATAAAGGTACAGGTCAAGCATGGCAAAAGCAGATCTCAAAAGATTATGTCAGTCACTTTATCTGTCAACCAATGGGGTTGGTGCGCATGCTGCGCCGAAAGTAACTTTTCAGACATAAAGCAGATTAGGTCAACAGCTCAAAAGATAAGACAACACAAAAGCAAACGGCTAGATTTAAACAGAAGAAAACTCGAAGGATTCAGCGCGAGAAGGCTAAGGCGCGAAGGCAGACACAGAAGGTCAAGAGAGCGCGAGCGCGAAGGCAGACAGAACCAACCTTAACGCGTCGCGGAAAGAACTACATTTCTAAGCGCGCCGCGGGAAGAATCACATTTCTTAGCGCGCCGCGGGAGGAACTAAAATTCCTAGCGCGCCGCGGGAAGAACTATAATTCTTCGCGCGTCGAGGGATGAACTACGATTCTTAGCGCGCTGCGAGAAGAACTACAAATCCTTAGCGCGTCGCGGGAAGAACTACCGTCCTTCGCGCGCTGCGAGAAGAATTACAATTCTTAGCGCGCTGCGAGAAGAGTTCGTCTCGCGTATCGCTGAAACAGGTGGTCTTCACGCAGGATTCCTTGTAAGGGGTCTGGCGCGTGGAGCTGCGCAGACAACCTTAGGCGGGAAGGAACAAAGGACAAGCAAAGAGTTAGAAGAAAAAGAGGGAAACAAGGCTTAAGGGCGGGACGGCGACAAGAGGGAAAAGAAGGCGGAAAGAGAGAAGGAGAGGGACGGGACGGCGGAAAGAAAGAGAGAGAAAGAGGCGGGAAGGAAAAGTATATATTATTATTAAAAGTAAAATATAAGTATAAATAAATATTAAATCATAAAAGAAAGAGATCGGGTCAGAGAAACGGGTACCTGGGTCGGGTCGGATCGGGCAGATGTCACAGCCATCCTTGACATGCCTTCACCATCCACCATGAAAGAGGTTCAGAAGCTGAATGGTAGATTGGTGTCAATCAACAGGTTCCTAGCGAACCACGCCAGCAAATCTACTCCATTCGTTAACACTTTGAGGAACTGCTTGAAGAAGAGCCAATTCAAGTGGACGCCTGAGGCTGAGCAAGCTTTCAGTGAGATAAAAGAATGTCTCATAAAGCTGCCCGCGCTCACAGCTCCACTTCCTGGCGAAACCCTAACATTGTACTTGTCAGCTGGAGACCGCGCCATCGGCGCAGTATTATTGGTGGATCGCAAGGGGATCCAAACGCCAATATACTATGTGAGTCGGGTGCTGACAGACCCTGAGACGCGCTATTCCATCATGGAAAGGTTAGTTTTGTCACTAACACACGCGTCGCGCAAACTTCATAGATACTTCAATGGTCATCCTATTGAAGTTCTGACTGGTTACAACATCCAGCAAGTCTTGCGACGCCCCGCGCTCTCCGGAAGGCTGACAAAGTGGGCGCTGGAATTAGGTGAACACACGATCACCTATAAGCCTCGTCCAGCAATAAAGGGTCAAGTTCTGGCGGATTTCATCACGGAAATCCCAGAGGGAAAGATTGAAGAAGCTCAGCGCGAGGTAGATCCTCCGCGAGCAAATGATGAAGAAGATGTTTGGAGGCTATTCACTGATGGAGCCTCCAACAGCGAAGGATCCGGCGCGGGCCTCAAACTGGTGGACCCTGATAATCATGAATATACTTATACTATTAGGTTGGACTTCAAGAGTACCAACAATGAGGCTGAATATGAAGCCCTGCTGGCTGGTCTGCGCATTGCGCGCAAGTTTGGAGTTAAGAAGCTAGAGGCCCATGTTGATTCGTACTTGGTGGCAGCACAGGTCAATGGCCTTTATGATGCCAAGGAGAACACCATGCCTCTATATCTAGAGCAGGCGAAAAAGCTCACTGAGCAATTTGACAGCTTCAGAATCATTCATATTCCGCGCAGTGAAAACAAATCTGCAGATGCGCTGAGTAAGATGGCATCAACCAGTTTTGATCACTTTGGCAAAGATGTCAGGGTAGAAGTAATGAGCAACCCGTCGGTGGTGGCGAAGTCTGTCTTGGTAACCCATACAACCCCTTCATCATGGATAACTCCAATAATGGAATTCTTGAAGGAGGGAAAGGTACCAGATGATCGCGCACAAGCGAGGAAGATAAGACACAAGGCGCAGAACTATGAACTGCTTGACGATACATTATATCGACGCTCTTATCTTGGTCCGCTCATGAAATGCTTGGATGCTGAGGAAGCAAGCTATGTGATCAGAGAGATACACGAAGGAATCTGTGGAATTCATGCTGGCCCGCGCATGGTGGTTGCCAAGGCAATGAGCGCAGGCTACTATTGGCCAGGCATGTACTTGGACGCTTTAAAAGAGATCCAAAAGTGCAAAGCATGTCAGAGCTATGCGCCAAACACCATGCGGCCAAAGAACAACTTGATTCCGGTAACCTCAGCATGGCCTTTCCACAAATGGGCAATCGACATTGTGGGTCCCCTACCGCAGGCGCCTGGGCGAGTAAAATTTTTGGTTGTGGCAGTAGACTATTTTACAAAATGGGTTGAAGCCAAGCCACTAGCAAAAATAACGGCCGAAGCAATGAAGCAGTTTATCTGGAGCCACATCATATGCCGTTTTGGCTTGCCCATGGAAATTGTTAGCGATAATGGCAAGCAATTCACTGACAAGAAGATTTCCAGCTGGCTCAAAGAATTGCGCATTAACCAAATTTTCACTTCAGTCTATCACCCTCAGGGGAATGGACAAGTGGAACGCGCAAATCAAAGTTTGTTAAATGGGCTGAAGAAAAGGTTGGAGGGAGAATCCCATTCTTGGGTCGAAGAGTTACCTAATGTCCTGTGGGCACACAGGACATTAAGCAAAACTAGCAATGGCGAATCCCCGTTCAGCCTAACCTATGGGACAGAGGCTATGATCCCAGCAGAAATTGGATGCCCATCCCATAGGGTACTCATGATGAGCAAGGCTGATAACGAGCGCGAAAGAAGATTGGACCTCAACTTGCTTGAAGGGCGCAGAGAAGCGGCTATCATCAATGAAGCCAAATACAAGAAAAAGCTGGAAAAATATTATAATCAGCGCGTTAAAGAATGTCACTTCAAGAAAAATGATTTTGTCCTTCGAAACAATGAAGCTAGCCGCGCGATACCCCCAGGAAAAATGTCCCCCAATTGGGAGGGACCTTATCAAATTTCAGAAGATTTGGGGAAAGGCGCGTACACTTTAAAAGATTTGAATGGAAAAAAGATACCGCGCGCGTGGAACGCGGCACAGCTTAGAAAATGCTTCATGTAAAAGTTCAAATATGTAATCAAGGCTTTTAAGCCATCATGAATGATGATTCGCGCTATCTTTCAATATTTGTTCTATTACCTTTGCATACATGTTTCACACTTCCTTTATTAATTTGGAGCAATATGACAACACTATATTGACTTCAAAACAAAATAAAACGAAGTAAAACATACATGCGCGAGCCTTAGCTCAAACGCGTTAACGAGTCTTAACTCTAAAACGTCAGGGCCATAGCCCAAACCTACGAGCCTTAGCTCAAACACGTTAATGTGTCTTAACTCTAAAAACGTCAGGGCCTTAGCCCAAAACAAATAGCCTTAGCTCAAAACACTCACAAACATCCATCTTACATCCCGCGCAGCCTGATCATAAAATTCCTTAAACACAACTAAGGCAAAGTACATGCCATATCATAGTTGTTAAGGTCTCAGGTCGAGGTCGCGCGCGGAATCATAGTGGATATCTGAGTAACACATGCTGACATGTAATGGCTAAAACTCATACTTCCATATAAAAATCGCGCGACAACGACGCGCAAAAAAGGAATTGAGAAAAGATATCGCGCATGTCAGCATAAACAAGATACTGCGAAACCACTTACAAAATAGGACTATGGTTAAGTGAATAATTTCCTTACAACCTTGTTCTTATTTTAACGTGCAAGCATATCTTATATCTATACAAGCAAACATGAAGAGATGAATGGAAATGCGCAAGATGTGAAAAAGAGAAAACAAGTTTCATTCCATACAATTGAAATTTACAAGTATGATGAGTTACAAATTACAAGTATAAAAAAAAATATAAAATTTGATGAAGGGCTTCTCAAGTCTCCACGTCGACGTCAGCCGCTTCATCACCCTCATCATCTCCCTCAGCATCTGGCGCGGCCCGCTCCTCATCTCCGAACTGACCATAGTCAAGTTCTTCCTCCTCAATGGAGTCTTCTATCACGACGGTGTCAGGAGCAGATTCTTTCGCCGCGCCAGAGCCGCTGGCAAGGGCAACATCCCCTGCGCCACCATCATCGCCACCAGCCCCCTCGCATTCATCGAGCAACTTCTTTAGCGCGCCGAGGTCGGGCTGGTCAGCAAGCGCAGCAATCTGCAAATCAATAGAAAAGTATTGAGTACAAAACACTTGGAAAATTAATCAACAAAAACTCATTAAGGTCAAGGTACCTGAACAAGGATGGGGATGGGAGTACTCATATACTTCTCCCCCACCGCGGCCATGTCCGCGCAGGCCGCGTCGCTCTTGTAAGGGTACTCGGATGGGTTCTTCTTCAACATACCATATTCGTACCCATCCGTAAACCCTTCAGCTCGACCCACCAAGCGCGCGGGCAGCATTGCAGTCCATCACAAGGGCCTGAAACTCGCCAGAATATTTCATCGCCAAAGCACAACGAGTCATGCCCTGTGACACCAGCCATTGGCGATCCTGCGCGAGGCCAGCAACAGACGTCTCGAGGGCAGGAACCTGGGAGTTTAATAACTCCACAGTTTCCTTGGTCTTTTTTAGCTCCTCTCTATCAGACGCTGCTGCCGCCAAAATTTCTTCTTTCTCCGCCTGCGCAGCATCAAGTGCTTCCTGGCTAGACGCTGCCGTCGCCAGGGCCTCATCTCTATCGGCCTGCGCGGCCGCCAAATACTTCTTCAGGCGCGCAACCTCGCTCTCCAGTGATGATTTCTCAGTGATACTCTGGACGATAGCTTGGTCACGCGCCTCCGCCTGCTGTTCCAAGACACGCACTCTCCGCGCGTACTTGGCAACTTCAGCCTCCGCCACCTGCTGCTTCTCCCGCGCAGCTTGGAGCTCATGCCCGCGCTTAATAAAGGCGGTGTTGGCACTTGCTCGGTTTTCGCTGAGCTCCGCCTGGAGTTTCTCAGCTCGTGCGCGAGCATCAGAAAGGTTCCAGGCAGCCACCTTAGCCTCTTGCTGGGCTGCCACAAGAGCATCGCGTACTTTAATATAATCACGATGAAGCTCTTGGGAGGCAGCAAAGAAAGCTGACCCAGCGAAAATGTGATCGTTGAGCAAGTCAGCGCGGGTGCGCTCCTCCTGATACCTCCTTTCAGTAGGAGGCACGGCATGAGCCCAGAAGTCCTCGCATACGCCCATGGATTGGAAGGAACTGTCTTCATTAATATTCCATCTCGGGCGGTAAACGTGGTCACCTTCCTGCAAAACACAAGAAATGTTCTAAGTCAAAAAACATACTTATATGGAGGTACGCGCAGCGGAGCAACAAATTAAAACATACCTGCGGGGATGAAGCAGAAAAGTCAGCGCCAGCCCCACCAGAAGTCTGCGCTGCGAAGTCTTGTGGCATCGCAGGGCTGGCGCGGTCTCCCAAGGAGTCTTCAGCTTGAGCCCCCTCATCCTCCTCATCTTCTTCAATAGGCCTCTTCTCCTGCGACCTGGAGGGCTCCAAACCAGCCTCGCGGAGAGGGCTGCGCGTAGGAGGAGGCGAGGGAGGTCTCGACGCCGCCAGTTCGGCGCGCAATACGGCTTCCTGCTCCTTTGTAATCCCAATAAGGGGAGACTCAGCACTAGCAGGAGCAGGACCAGAACCAGCGGCGCCGGCAACGGCGCCAGGAGTGTCGCCAGCAACTTGTACGCCAGCTACAACTCCTATGAACAAATCAACAAGGAAAATTGGTTTATGACTGGATCCAAAAGAAAAAATTCAGGAGACAAATGTGCAAAACATACCTTGGCGCAATTCTGTTCGCGCGGCGAACATCGCCATAAAGTTCATTCTACCCTTTTCAGAGGGTAGAACAGGGGACTTCGAAGCAGCCCCCGGCGCAGCCTCAGCACCTTGTGGCGCCTGCGGCTGATGCGACCGTCGCCGGTCCTGCGAACATTCAAAGGAGCAAAGGTTTAATAATAATTCAATCAGATGAAGATAAGCAAAGTATACCTGTCGCATGCGCGGCACTGCTTCTCTCTTCAGCCGCGCGAACGGAGGAGGTGACGCCACCATACCTCAAGTGGACAGGAGGTCTGCCCACTTTCACAGGCAGGGAAGCTAAAGAAACCTTGGTGGTAAACACCTCGGTTTCCGCAGGTCCCTTCGTTTGAGCATGGGGATGAGCGACAGGGGTGTCGTCTTTCTTCTGTCTCTTACTGCCCCCTGCGCCGGATTTCCCCTTAGCTTTGCGCTTTAGTAGGGGCGCCTCCTCTTCCTCCTCCTCCTCTTCCGCGAGCTCCAGCTCGTAGTTTTCGAGCGCATCTGCAAATACAAACAACAGAACTGTTAATAAACTTTGGTATTCTAAAGGAATGAGCATAAGTGCGAAGGCTTACCAGGCGCGTCGCTATCAAAGTCAAATTCCAGATCCACTGGGATGAACATGTCATCGAAGCGATCTGGGAAACCAACCTCCCCAGCGCCAAGCGCGACGGAGCCACCCTCCACTTGATCATCATAAGCGGCGTGGATATAATCCTTGGTGACTGCGCAAAAACAAGTCAAGTGATATCAGCAAAAAAGAATTATGTTCGCGCAGAAAAAGAAAAAAAGCAATGAAATAAACTTACACAACCCGTCGACTTGGATAACGGGCTCAAGCGAGCTGTCCGCCCACCTCTTGCTCATACCAACCCCCACCAGCGCCTCCTCACGAATGCTCTTGGCGGGGGATGGTTCAGTGGACAGCTTCTTAACCCAGGCGCCAGTTGGGTTCTTGAGGACACCCACATCCGCAGGCGCAGAAGAGATGGAGCGCATGGTCATACGGATGGGTATCACACCAGCCCTAATGTAGAAGAACCTCTCAGACCAGTCATGAAGGCTCTTGAATGAAACAGTGGAGCACTTCACCTTCTGACTGCGAGGAATAAAAGAGAACCAATTGTCTTGGATCTTGGGCTTGTAAAAATACTGAAAGCGCCGAGGGGTAGGCTCCTCGCGCTGGGATTTGCACATGAACTCAAAGTGAGTCATGCGCACAAGTCCAAAAGGATGGACTTGGGATATATGAATCCCATAGAACTGCAGCAGTGCACCCACAAACCTTGTCATCGGGAGACGAAGGTTGCAGTGGGTGAAAAAATGGCTATATAAGGATATATAACCGGCAGGCGGGTCCGCCGCCGATTGCCCGGCCACAGGCAACATGCAGCCAAACAGGGTGGGAAAGCCCTGAGAGGCGATAAGGCTGTCAAGATCAACCTGCCTCAATTTGCAGGGGATTTCATTCCACCTCCTCACCACCTTGGTCCTCCTTACTTCCTCCGATGTGGTCTCAACAACCCTCTTCCCCTTGCCCTTTTGCTTCAATGTCGACATCACCACAGATTTCACACGGCGTCTTCGAGAGGCAATAGAGGTGATTGAGGGGTTAGAGGAGTCTGAACTATCAGACATACAACTACAGCAGCAGATAATCGAGGATTCGAAACGATGAATACACTCAAATCAGAATATGAAAGGCAGAAATTCGAAAATTTGCAACAATGAAGATGAAGATAGAAATTTCTTAAGGGCCTGCTTTTATAGGCCCAGGAGAGAGAAATTTGGCAACTGATCGGATTTCACGCGCCCCCACTCGCAGCTGTAAGCCAACGTGGTCGCGGCACGTGTCCTTGACACTGTTTGAGGGGACATGAAAACGTAACGGACCTGCCACGGAGCAGAGACGCGCCCCCACTCGCAGGTGCTAACCAATGCGAGCGCGACACGTGTTCAAGACAGCTGTGCGAGGGGACATGAAAGGCAACTGTAGCACCTCGAGCACACGAAACGTCTGACACGTTTACGGCGCACGTCACCACCAACTAACCACGTGTTTGGACCCTTCGTTTCAACCAAATGGATAGAACTTCGCGCAACGATGGAAACAACCAAGAAAACGACAAAACCCCTTTTAAAAGACCAAATCAGTAAGTCTAATATCTATCTTACCGCGCTCGCGCGAGATAAGACACACATTAGACTGGGGGGCTTGAAGAGGTATGTACCCGCCTCAGCATCGAGCGGGGCGGGTCAACCCACAAGATATATACAAGACATTAGAAATCAAAGATATTATCAAGGCACAAAGCCAAAACTTATGCTCAAGCATCACATGCTTGCACATATCACATATGCTCAAGCATCACATATGCTCACGCATCACATATGCTCATGCATCACATATGCTCGCGCGTATCACATGCTCACGCATCATATATGCTTATGCATATCACATCGTGCGTGGCGCATCCGCGCGCGGCGCATATCACATGCTCGCGCATCATACATGCCCACCCATATCACAGTTGCGCATGGCGCAGCTGCGCGTGGGGCATCCGCGCGTGACGCGTATTACATGCTTGTGCGTATCGCATCTGCGCATGAAATATCTGCGCGTGAGAATAAAGAGAAGACCTCGCGCATCCTCAGGATGGGCGCATATCACACATGCACATAATCAACCTCGTCCTTATACAAATCAGGATTAGGGCAACCTTGATTGTGCACGTCAGACAACCTTCCAGAAGGCATCTTTTTAAGGAGTAAGAATATGCTGATGTTGACAGCTGCCAAATGAAAGGTCGACAACTCAGCATGACACATGTGCTACCACGTGATTACAACCAACGAGAAAGCGCCAGGTGTCCCAGAGGACACGTGGCGCAGTGCGATTGGAGGAGGCCAACGAGGTTGAGCCTAATCAGTGGAAACCCTAGCACTATAAATACAGCATCAACTCCACTTTGATGGACATTCATACTCAATCATTGACAGTTACAGACATTGATTCACATTGAAGCATATTCAATTACATTCACTGACAGGCAGCCCTAGTCAGTTACTTTCTCATACACAGAGAGACAATCACATAATCATACAGAGTAACATACAGTATTCAGCTATTAAGCAATACTCTCCCATTTCCCTTACTCACACATTATTATCTTCTCCTACACATACTTATTCTCACGCCGGAGGGTTACCCCAAAGAGGACCCCTCTGTCCCTTTCTGAGGGGTAAGTAACGGCGCTGTTCATTTTGTAGGTGGAAGAACACAGATCCAGAAGAACCATTGGTGAAATAGTATAATCACACCCGAGGAAAGTAGATCTGCTACCAGCGAGTAGATCCACGTTTCTTCAAAAAATAAGCACTAAACTGGAAAAAAAGATATATTGAACTAAACAAAAAAAATAAGATAATCCAATCGAACAATATTAAAGTAACAAAGAGATAAATATTACTCATATATAACCAATTTATAACCGACGTAATCAAACAAATCAGAGAGGCAATTCAGAATCATTTAAGGTTTATATGGTAGATGGTTTCATATGAAATTTTAGGGCAACAACAGTCAGTTTTACCAGCATGATCAAGATCGAACAATACTATGAAATCAAAGAGATAAATATTACTCATATATTAGCAATTTATAGATGATGTAACGGGCGATTCAGAATTGCTTAGGATTTATATGATAGATGAAATACACAGATATTAATGTATACGCCTATATATACAAATAATATATGACTCGAATTCAGTAAAAGAAATATATGTACTAAATATTCAAGTTAAATTATTGAATTTGAAAATCACTTAAGTAAATGATCTGGGGCGAAGAAAGATTGGTGAAACCCTAAATCTACAAATCAAAGAAATAATAAATATGCTTTAACATTAGTTCAAGATACTGAAATCAATAAGTCTATACACAATCTAATATATGCACATAATATTTTGAATCAAAAATAGAAATGGAAATCACATGAACAAAACGTTTTAAGAAGTATAACTACCTTCACAAGATTCAAGGTCGACGGAACCTATGATTCGCAGATGATTAGAGAGTTTTCTGTAACCCTAAATGATAAGATTGTAGAATGAATCGGATGATTACTAAGAAAAAGTGACTGCGATTTATGAGCAAAGAAGGGCGATTCAGGGTTATAAGACTTGACCCGGATTGGTCTAGGATACGCATCTGAATGATAGGGTATAGGTTTAGGCGGGATTGTGGTAATGTAGATAGGCTAATTAGGTGACACGTGGCAAGGAAAAGCTTTATTTATTAAGTAGTGTGTGTGTCTATATATATATATATATATTTGATTTAATTTGAAAACCACTTTGAGTTTTGAGAACTTGAAATAAATTAACGTAACAATTTTTTTTTGAATTATTTTTACATATATGTAGATTACATCTACGTAGAAAAATTACAATTTTTTTTACACACAGAGTCGAGTTTTTACATAGGTGTAACAGACGTTTAAATTAGTGTAATCATTGTACATCTTTATTTTCTCTCCTATCTAATTTTTTAATTAGATTTAATCCCAACCACATAATCTAATCTATTTAATTAAATGTATGGTTAAGAATGAAATTGTTTTAGGTTCTTAAAACTCAAAAAGATCTCAAATTATCCCTCCCATACACACACAGACACACACACACATATATATACATATATATATATATATAGAAGAAGCATAGAATGAAAACACATTTGAGTTGTGAAAACCCTATGTAAGATCGTTTTTTTACATATGTAATATATGTTATTACATTTAATGCAAAACGTCAAAAAAAAAATTTCTTTTGCTATTTTTTTACAAACTTTTATATGTGTTTTAAGGAGAAAGAAAGTATAAATTTTCTTTTATATTTTTTATTAACTTTAATTGTAGACCACAAGTTTCAAAATTTAATTAAAAACATGTGGTTAAGAATGTTTTCTAAAGTTTTCACAACTCAAGTGGGTTTTTATTTTAACATAACCCTATAAAATGAAAACCCATTTGAGTTGTAAAAACTCGTAAAAACCCTATATATATCCAACACTACGTTTTTTTAGCCAAGGTTTAACTAGGTATAACTTCTGTATCTTCTGGAATAGAAAAAACGTTTGCCTTTATCTCAAATTTTTTAAAAACTTCTATGAGTGAGATCTTATAGGAATATAGGGTACATTTATTTATGGGAAAATTCTCAAAATATGCATTTATGAAAACAAATTTCAAGTTTAGGTATCATTTGCAAAAAATTCTATAAATAAATATTATAAACTAGTCATGACGAGTAGTTTGTAAAACCAATTAAAACTTGTCGTGCGTCCTTAAACTAACCGTAATGAGCACGTTCATTAATTATTTACTAGTCATGACTAAATAAGATTCATGCCTCGTAGTCAATGCCCACGAATAATTCATAAGTCCTTTAGTCGCGACAACTAGTTAACCCGGTTTACATTCCCTACACAAGTAGTTTATTAGTAGTTAACTCGTCGCGACTAGTTTAACCTTATAATCTACTCGTTGCGACTAAAGGACTTATGAATTAGTCGTGGCCGTTGATTACGAGGCATGAAACTTATTTAGTCTTGACGAGTAAATGATTAGTGAGTGTGCTTGTTACAGTTAGTTTAAGGATACGTGGCAAGTTCTAATTGGTTTCTACAAACTACTCGTCACGACTAGTTTATAATATCTATTCCTGGAATTTTTTGCAAATGGTACCTAAAACTTGAAATTTGTTTTCATAAATGCTTATTTTAGAAATTTTCCCTTTATTTTTTTGTTTGTATGCCTGGCGATTATTGTTGTTATTTTGTTATCCGGACATAATGTGCATGATTCCTTATAACCAGAAAATCCACGCCACAGATAAGTGATAATGGGTAAAACACTATTTGGAAATTTGATTTAGGATAAGGCATGTTCTAAACTTTGTTGGGACAGATATTGCCATGTACAATCATACATCTGGCAATTCAAGTATTCATTGCAAGGGTTTAATTGGTAAATTGGAGGGACTAATTGTGCTGGATAACCAAAGATTTGTGACCAAAGTTAGAGAACAAGAACATCTGGCAAAGATTTGTGCTACTGTGTTCCCGAGTCTCATTGACGAGAGAAAGGAAAAGAAATGAAGGGTTTTTCTTTCCTTTCTTTTCTCTTTCTTTTTCCTCTTTCATTTCTTTCCACACTTTCTTTCGTTTCAATTCTTTTCAAATTGGAAATAATCCAACCCACCTTCATTTTACACTATATTTCTATTCTTTTCATTTCCTTTCTTTTCTTTCCTTTACACTATGTTCCCGAGTCTCATTGACGAGAGAAAGGAAAAGAAATGAAGGGTTTTTCTTTCCTTTCTTTTCCATCCTCTTTCCTTTCTTCTCACACTTTCTTTCCTTTCAATTCTTTTCAAATTGGAAAGAATCCAATCACCTCCATTTTACACCATATTTCTCTTCTTTTTCTTTTCCTTTCATTTCATTTCTTTCTTTTAATGAAACTTGAGAACACACATATTCTTCAATCTTTTCCTTTCTCTCCTTAAATGAAACTTGAGAACACAACCATCTCAATTTTTTCATCCATTTCGTTTCCTTTCCTCCCTTAACTAAAACTTGGGAACACATATATTTTTCAATCTTTTTCTTACTCTCCTTAAATGAAATTTGGCAACACAACCATCTCGATCTTTCCATCCGTTTCCTTTCCTTTCCTCCCTTAACTATAACTTGGGAACACATGGAGAGAAAGGAAAGGAGATGAAAGGAAAAAGAGAATTTAGTTTTTTTTATGAAGGAAAGGAAAAGAAAGATAAATATTAGGGTGTTCCCTAGTTTCATTCAAGGGAAGAAAAGAAAGGAAAACATAAGTTTTAAAGAGTAAATTGGCGGGAAAGTGTTTCTTTTCAATTTGGAAGGACTTGGAAGGAAAGAAAATTAGTAAGGAAATGATTCCTTTCCTTTCCTTTCCTTTCTTTCGTTTAATGATCTCGGGAACACAGATGGTTCCCTTCCAAGTCAATATAAATAGTAAAAATAAATAAATAAATTAACTAAACGAGCATTCCTAAATGGTTCTCCATGCTATTGTAGTGGAATCTTTATATTATATAGAGTGGTTGTGAGTGGAGGAGATAGATAAACTTTTGCTCATGAGTAAATTTGGAGAAATACTGTTCACCCTCTATATTTTTTTTAATGTTTTTTTTTAAATGGTTGTGAGTGGAAGAAAGGTAACATGTAATGACATGACAGAAGTATACAAAAAATATTATTTAAATGAAAATAAGAAAAAAAAATGTATTGTTTTTTTATTGTAATTATAGAGATGGAGATAGAGAGTTTGTCATTCATCCTTATCTCTATAATTACATTAAAAATACTACATTTCTCTCTCTTATTCAATTAAATAATATTTTTTTATATTTTTATCATTACAATTTCTCTTTTCTCTAGTCGCAACCAATTTCAACAAATATTAAAAAATAAATTGGGGCAAACAAGGTTTCCCCAAATTTACAAAAATCACTAATTATTCTTTCCAGTCACTCACAATCACTCTTAACTCTATCCTATAATTTACAAAAATCCTATGTTTTCAGACCCGGCTCGAACATTGACCTGGACGCCTTACCGAGTCAAAGTACGGACCAACCTGGGAGGGCGGACCAGTGTTTGTCCCGGTTGACATTATAAATAATTCAATCTTATATATATATAGGCAAAGTATAAAATGAAAACCCACTTGAGTTGTAAAAACCCAGTGAAAACCCTATGTAACATCGTTTTTTTTTTGTTACATGTAATATATGTTGTTACATTTAATACAAAACATTAAAAACATAAAAAAAATGTTTTGCTATTTGTTTACTAATTTTTATTTATGTTTTCATGAGAGAGAAAGTGTAAATTAACTTTAATATTTTTTATTAACTTTAATTGTGGACAACAAAATTTAATCTTTAATTAAAAATATGCGGTTGAGAATGAGTTTCTGGAGTTTTCACAACTCAAGTGGGTTTTATTCTAACATAACCCTATATATATATATATATATATATATATACATATATGGAGAGGATCAAGAGAGAACTAGAGAACTACTAAAAAAATATTTAATTTAATTAAAAAATATTTTTAATTTTTTTGTCTTTCACCATTCTTATATGTTATTATTCTTCATTATAAAAAAAATATAATAATAAATATATATATATATATAAAATAAAATGATAATAAAAAAAACTCATTCTAGTACACATATGCAATAAATCTACTTTTTTTATTACATATGTGCAATAGTGTGTATTTTATATGTTCAATAGTGTTCAATAGCATATATGCAATTGTTTGTATTGTATATGTGCAATAGTGTGAATTTTATATGTTCAATAACATATATGCAATTGTTTGTATTGTATATGTGCAATAGTGTTATATTATTTGTAAATATAACAAAAAATCGATATAACGCATATGTGTATTAGTGTTGTATTACATATATGCATTACTGTGCATTGCATGCAAGAAAATGTGATTTATTTACATATATTCAACAACGTGAATTGCATAATGAAATTGTGTTGTATTATATGTAATAAAACACTATTTTATATATGCAATACGTATCATTGCACATTGTACTACATTGACAGTTTTTTTTTTACATCAACAAGTTTTTTTTAGGAACAATATCAACATATTAGAAGGATGAAAGAAAAAGAAATTAGAAAAATATTTTTTATAAAAAAAAGTTAAAAATAATTTTTATTAGTCTGTAGTTCTTTAGTTCTCTATTTAAAAGGAGTTCTCTTTAGATCTCACCTATATATATATATATATATATGGGAAATATATAATGAAAACTCATGTGAGTTGTGAAAACATAAAAAAAATCGAAACATAAAAAAAATTGTTTTGCTATTTTTTAACATTTTTTTACTAATTATTTTATATGTTTTCAAGAGAGAGAAAATGTTATATTTATATTTACATTTTTTATTAACTTTAATTGTGAACCAAATGATTCAAACTTTAATTAAAAACATGTGATTGAGAATAAGTTTCTAGAGTTTTCACGCCTCAAGTGAGTTTTTATTTTAACCTAACCCTATATATATATATAGGGAGGATCAAGAGAAAACTTATCTTTAGAGAGAAAACTTAAAAACTCCTAAAGAATTATTTTTAAATAAAAATAAAAAAATATTTTCAAAATTCAGTTTTTGCCATTATTTTTATATTTTCTTACCCTTCACTCGAAAAAAATAAAAAAATAAAAAAAACCGTTGTAATACACATACGTATTAATGTGCGAAACCGTTGTATTACACATGTGCATTACTGTGTATTTTTAAGTTTAATAGTGTTTAATTGCATATATTCAATATTTGTGTATTGTATATGTGTAGTAGTGTTGTATTATATGGAAAAAAATAATAATAAAATAAAAGTCGATGTAGTGCAAATGTGCGTTAATGTTGTAGTATTACACATACGTACTAATGTGTATTCGATGTGCATATTAGTCTTATATTGCATATATATAATAGTGTTTATCAAATATGTGCAATAGTGTTGTATTCAATGCAATACAAACACTTTTGCATATATGCAATGCACACTGTTACACATGTGCACTACACCGACGAGGTTAACGACAAGGTGGTTTTTTTTTTTGAACCAATAACAACATATAAGAATAATGGGAAAAAAAGAAACTTCAAAAAAAAATTTAAGTTAAAAATAGTTTTTTTGGAGTTTTTAAGTTTTTTACTTTAAGAGGAGATTTCAATGGATCCCACCCCTATATATATATGCACACACAAACACAAGGGTGAGATCTAGTGAAAACTTCTCTTAAAGAGAAAACTTAAAAACACATAAAAAACTATTTTTAACTTTAAAAAAAAAAAAATTTTGGAAGTTTCTTTTTTTTTCCATTATTCTTATATGTTGTTATTGATTCAAAAAAAAAAACACCTTGTCAGTAACCTCGCCGATATAATGTGTAATAGTGTGCATTACATATATGCAAAAGTGTTTGTATTGCACAGAATGCAACACTATTGCACATATTTGATACACACTATTGTATATATGCAATATAAGACTAATACACACATCGAATACACATTAGTACGTATGTGTAATACAACATTAACGCACATGTGCACCACATCGACTTTTATTTTATTATTATTTTTTCTATATAATACAACACTACTACACATATACAATACACAAATATTGAATATATGCAATTAAACACTATTAAACTCAAAAATACATAGTAATACACATGTGTAATACAACGGTATCGCACAGTAATACGTATGTGCATTACAGCGGGTTTTTTTTATTATTTTTATTTTTTTCGAGCAAAGGGTAAGAAAATATAAGAATAATGGCAAAAACAGAAATTTGAAAATAATTTTTTATTTTTAATTAAAAATAATTCTTTAGGAGTTTTTAAGTTTTCTCTTAAAAGATGAGTTTTCTCTTAATCCTCTTCCCACACACACATATGTATATATATATATACATACATACACACACATATATATATATATATATTATAAATATCAAAAAAAGAATAATAATAACCAACTTCCATATGTATTTATAAAGAATTTTTAAATATATAGAATTTATAATTCCTTCATACTTACATAAATGTAGTTTGATTGATTGGCTAGCAGAGTATTCAATAGTACCTATCTCGTTCATTCGTTCATTCATGTGGGTTTGATTCTTAACGTCCACGTCATTTTTATTTAATTAAAAAAGCGCAAAAACCTCTCACAAGAATTTAAGGGATTGTTTGAAATGCTTTTAACTCATATGCCCTCAACCAGTTGTGGACGGATGTGTTGGTGAGTGGGGTTAAGGCCCCCACTCAAAGTCAAATAACTAGAGTTAATTTTTGAATTGTGAAACTGGGCCCTTTTAATTTATATACATCACCCATTAAAACTCTTAATTACCAAACCTTTAATTTTTGGTCTATTCCATTCGAAAACTCATTATATCTACTCACAATTAGATTGTGTGTGGTCGTTGAAGTCGGGCTTCAAATTCATCCAATAATATTGTGTCATGCATTACTGACTGGATGTTGTCTGTACACTCGCTGAAGCCATTGCTGAAGCCGTCTGAGCCTGTTGTGGTCCAGGCGAACGATGGCTTAAGCGAATTTTCTGATTTTTTACTTTTTTTAATATAACATAATAATATAATTAAAAAACTAATTTATATAATAAAAAACATTAAACATCCTAATAACATAAAAAAATACAAATTAAAAAAACTTAAACATCCTAAAAATATAAAAAAAAAATTACAAATATAAGAATAAAATACAAATTTATTCCCGATCTCCGCCGCCTCCTGCTCTTCGCCTTTGTTCTTGATCTGCTTTGATTTCCTCAAGAACAAGCTCTTGTTCTTGTTCGATTACTGCTCGGCGCATGGGGTTGGGGTTGAGGTTGAGGTTGCTAAAGTTCTTGGTAAAAAAATCTAGCTTCCTAATTTGTCTTGAAACTCTCAGCCGAGCGTCGCCTCAATACTAGTCGATATTTTGTGTACGTCTTCGACAAATTTGGATCGACCTCAATACTTGTAGTTGATCTTTTTCCCAGGTCCCCTTCGGGTGGTCGACTTAGGACTTGTGGATGATCTCCTTGCCTAGACACGTCTAGGTTGATCCCTACATAAGCATCCGAGCTACTAGAAGAGACATATGCACCAGACGAAGTAGTTTTCGTACGCTTTGGCATTGAGCCACTATCAATGTCCGGTGTAATTAATTCGACCCATTTCGAGCACGACTTGAGTATTTGCCACAAGTAGTCATTGTCCCACGTTTTTGCCGTGCCGTACTTGTTGAACACTTCGGCTTTCCATTCTTCGCTTATGAATTGTAGACTTGAAGATCATCGCTCCCGTTCGGTCGCATTCGACGAACGTTTCTGTTATGTAAATTTGTAAAAAGTTCGACAAATTTGCGAGTTTCGGGCCATTTTCTTGATATCATATTGTCGGCACGGTCCGTACTTTCCACCATCCTACAGAACAACTCTCGCACATTTTCTCAAAATATACGGTGCTTTTAATAGTCCGCTAAAATTAAATAAAGATAAGTTTCAAACGTATTTTTAAAATTTTATACGAAACAACAAAAAGTTAAAAAAAAGTGTTGGCTTGTCGATTTTCGGATATTTCAACCCAAACACGACATAAGGCCTTTTTCTTCTCTTTTGTCCAAGGAGTTGTTTTCCTTTTTGGAATGACTTCATCGGCCGCTCGGATCGAGCCTCCTGCTCCTCCTTGGCTCTTCTTTTTTTGGGCTCGTTTGCCCTTGGCGGCCTCTTTACGAATCTCTTGTGTCTCCGGAACAAAAAAGTCGGGAGACGGTGGTGGCATTTGACTCAAGTTTTGTTCCATCTCGGTGGCGCCAAACACGTTGTCGTCGTCTTGACCAAAATGCATTTCCGGTCGGTACCAACCACTCGATTGATTCATACTTTAAAAAAAAGGTAGATGAGTAATATGGAATATATTTTTTATGAGGTAGTGTAGAGAGAATTGAGATTGTTAGTAATTTTTCAAATGTGATTTATACATGTAAAAAATAAATAAAAACATTTTTTTTTTGTTTTCACCCAAGCCAACGGTCACATCACGGACCCTAATGCCCAACGTTCAATTCAGCCACTGTGAGCCGACTCGCGGCCGCTCGCTCGCGGCTCCACTCGCGCTAGGCCGTTTTGGTGTTCGCTACCGACGTGTCTAGCGCCGGCCACTCGCGGTTCCTATGACGGCTCCGTAACATACAGCCTTACTAAATTTGTAAAAGGTTAGATTGAAATTTAACTTTCAAGGTTAAGAATTTCCAATCAAATTACAGAAGGCTAGTAGATTCTATATAAATTTTATGTGTATTTTAATTGCACTAATATTTGTACACTTCTATGAGACCATGGGAGCTCACGAGTAATCCTAAATTATGAGGGTTGTGAACTCGGTACAACCATTTTTTTAACTATAAATTAAGGTGGTGTTTGTTTTTGCTTAAAATATCTGCAGGAGGCTTATGTCTGCGGGCGCGCAGACATAAGTTTCTGAAGACTGTTTGTTTTTTTTTAGATCTGCAAACTGTTTTTATGGTCTTAAAAAAAAACTATTGTTTAACTTCTTCACACTTCTTAACATCCTACCAACACCCAATGTCCAACAACACCACCACCCACTGTCCGCCACCACCACCACCTACCACCACCGTCCGCCACCACCACCACCGTCCATCACCGCCACCACCCACCGTCCGCCATCACCACCGTCCATCACCGCCACCACCACCGTCCGCCACCACCACCACCCACCGTTCGCCACAACCACCGTCCACTACCACCACCCACCACCCACCACCACCACCACCATCCATCACCATCACCACCCACCCGTCGGCCACAACCATCGTCCACTACCACCACCCACCATCCGCCACCACCACCCACCACCACCACCTACCATCCGCCACCAACACCGTCCACCACCCACCACCACCGTTCATCACCACCACCACCATCCATCACCACCACCACCCACCCGTCGATCACAACCATCGTCCACTACCACCACCCACAGTCCACCACCCACAACCACCACCTACTATCCGCCACCAATACCGTCCACCACCCACCACCATCACCACCACCACCCACCACTACCACCTATCATCACCACCACCACCACCCACCGTCCGCCACTACCATCGTCCACCGCCCACCACCAACTATTTTACTAGTCTACAGACGTTAAATGACTTCTATCTACTGTGATATGTATGATAGGTAACTAATTTTCAGCTTATGCAGACGATACCCAATTTATAAAACAAACAGTATTATATTTTCAGATTGCAGACCTTCAGAACACATCGTCAATTGCAGACATGAAATCAGATGAAATCAGATTGCAGACAGTTTTGTCTTCAAAAACAAACAACACCTAACATACTCCTTGATCGAAAACCATCTCTTCGGTTTTGCTTCTTCGGTACCACCATTTAACAACACAAAACTTATGTTCGATTAAAATATTTATTATTGCAATTTTGGTTTCTATATATAATATAACTTAAAGCCATTTTACATTTCTACGATTTGGTGTCGATTTTTACCTGGCCCGCTATGACCTGACCTGTTGACCCCTTACGACATGACACTATCTAGCCTAATCAATTTTTTCCCACCACCAACATAAAATCCTGGATCCGTCAATGTCCTTAACCAATAGGTGATTTTCGCAAGTGGAGATTGGCTTTTGTTGACCAAAGCAAATTTGTTGGTAGGTACAGAATAGGTGATCAACTTTGACTTTGACTAATGAGTAACGAATACCGGAAGTCCTAACCTAATAATATTATAAGTTGTAAAACATATACTAATTAAATTATCCTTTGATTTTTGTTCTCAGTTTTTTTTTTTTTAAAGATTGTTAATTTTTTTTTTTAAGTTTTATATAATTTACTATAAAACGATTACAATAAAGTGGCAGGCAAAGTTCTCAGTTGTACGGATCTTGCATCGAGTAAGCACAAAGTTATCATGCAAAACTGTAAATTTTAAAAAGTCGGTCAACCATGCAAAAATAGACGAAAGAAATAAAAGTCAGTCCTTGTTGCATGCAAGACCTTTTTCGGGTCAAGTCAATATAGTGCTAAGCTCGGGCTCGATCAAAGCCTTTATGTTCAAGCTTTGGCACGATCAACTAATGAATACTTTTAAGGTCAACTCAACTAAGAGAGTTAACAAAAGTTAGAATTAATAATTAGTCGTTCATATGTGAAATAACTAAAATGCCTTGAACTTAATGAAAAAGTTAACAAAAGTTAGCAGTGATAGTTTAATAATAATTACTACTCACTCTCGTTACAAAAGTTTTAAGTTTATTTGTAACGATCTTACATGCCTATCCGATTGTAAGAGTTAAAACCGAAAGTTTAAGCTCACTACAATTGATCTTGCAATCAAGCCTATTAGATTTTAGTTTTTTCTTACGTAAACTCGATAAGATTTTAAGTAGTGCCGGAATCATATAATTATTGACATTATAGCCATTTTAATAATCCAAATGAAAAAGTCTCGTGCATGTGATGAATGATTTTCTATTATCACGACGGGATGGGATGGGATGTGATGGCTAGATATCTAACTATGATATAGTTTAATGGTTTTTAAGTCACATCGTAACTTTATTTCCGATTAATTATGTCTTCATGCAATTGTTGCTTAAGTTAATAATTCAGAAATATTCTTAAACAAATAATGCCAGCTGAATTAAAGGATAAATTATTCTTTATGTAGGGCCTTATTGGCTAGTATTAGATAGATCACAGCCCAATTTCCATTTCAAATTGTCCTGTCCAACTATAAATGGCGAGACCATCCGTCAAATGTTTTTCAAACACTTGTTCGATTGCTGTTGGAACCCTTAGCTAGCGAATTTGTAGTATGAATGACAGTTCAAGATAATATTTAAAGAGAATTGTGATGCTATGGTTAGTTTATTACAATCTATGTATGCCCTTTATAAAACCCTCCTCTCTCTCATATAGGTGAGAGTTCAAGATAATAAAAGAGAATTGTGATGTTATGGTTAGGTCTGTTCACGAGCCGAGCCTGAGCCAAGGCCAGCTAGAGCTTGATATTCAATCGAGATGGCTCGGCTCGAGCTCGATACTCAATCAAGGTGAAAACGTGAGCTCAAGCTCGGCTCGGTTTTAAATCGAGCCGGATCGGCTCGGCTCGATTTGGCTCGAGCTTACCGATAATATTAACAGTTATATGCAACCTTCAAGCTAAACTAACTAAATAAGACGTTGAGATCAACATCAACCAAATACCAAGTAAGTTCAATACGTCTAATACAGCACCATCGAAAACAAAATAAGTTCAACACATCTACATCAAACGAAATACAAAATAATTTAAACATGTTCAAAGTTCAACAAAATACTAAGTTCAAAAGCAAGCCCCGCAACAGCTCGCACTTCCACAGTTCCAAACTTCCACGCAAGGCCCGCAACAACTCGCACTTCCACAGTTCCAAGCTTCCGCAACTCCTGCATCCAACGACTTGTTTTCTGTTAAAATATAAACTAAAAATAAGAAAGGGATAAGTTTAGAATTGCTAACTAATGTATAATCTACTTTCACAAAACTAGATTGAATAAATATGTATAAACTCATAAATATTAAACTTTTTTCAAATTTTGAGCAACCTCACAAAAGCAATGCTACACAACCAATTTTTAGAACTGCTAACTAATCAAGAAATACCTTGTCACTTGCTTGTAAGATCATTTCGTTGGTATCTCTATTTCTAAATTTTCTTCCTCTTTTGCAGACTGCTACAAATAAAAATAACCCAATTGTTAGTACACATATTAAAGAGGTGTAAATGCATAAAAATGTGACTATAAGCTTACGTATAGTGTTTGCAACTTTTGAGGCTCCCTTTATCCAATCACCTCCACATACAAGTGATTCCACCGTATCTTTTTTGAGAGAGCTGCGATAATCAACCAAAATAAGACCCCAGCACTAAAAGCAGATTCTAATGCCACGGTTGTAATTGGAATGGAAAAAATATCGCGAGCCATTTTGATTAAAATAGGAAACTTAGAGGAACTTCGGCTCCACCAAATCAGCACATTAAACTCTTTGTCATCCAAACTAATGTAATTGGGTTCTTCTAAATACACATCAAGTTCAATTGTTTGTGAACTTTCAATGGGCTTAGATTTGAGATAAGCAAAAAAGTCATATTCTTATCTAGCTTCATGGTTAGGGGATGAAGGGGCCATTGAGCTGATTGTGGCAGTCCTAGCCACCATGAATGCATTAGCATATTTCTCAGAAAGAAACTTTAACTTTTTAATCACATCTTCAACTCGACTATTCAACTCATTAGATGGATACTACTGCTTAAAAGCCTAATTAATTGACTCCATTTTAAAGCGTGGATCTCAAACTGATGCAATAGACATAAGCACCCCGATTTCCCTCCAATACTTCTCAGACTTTTCATACATCGGCACACTCATGTTTTTCAAAAACATATCATCTGATGCAAAAGAACTACTTATTTTTTTTTCACTTTGAAAATTTCAATAAGAAATAAATTTAATGTGGGATATGAAGTGCCCGAAAACATATTAGTAGCATGTACAAACACTATAAGCACCTCACAAACTTTCTCAGCTCTAGTCCACTCGTCATCCGTGGGGGTCCATTCAAAATTTTGATCTCTCAACGCATAACCTTGAAAGGCTCGTGTGTAGTAAATAGCCGATTCAAGCATGCGGTGTGTTGAGTTCCACCTAGTTTTTACATTGGTACATAAAGACCGACGACTATTGATACCAAGTGTTGTTGCTACTTCACCAAATTTCAATAAACGATCCAGAGACGAATCAATAGTTGCTAAACCGTCTTGCACCACCAAATTCAATATATGAGCACAACACCTTATATGAGAAAAATAGCCTCTCAAAATGTAACTTTCCTCTCCCTTGAAAGTTATTTTTTAAAACCATGGCTACCCTATCATTGTTGAAGGCATTATCAAGAGTAGCTGTAACAATTTTGTCTTCAATTCCCCACTTAATTAAACACTCTAAAATACCATCCGATATAACCTCACCAGTATGAGGTGGTTCAAGCCCATTGAAACCAATTATAAGTTTTCTCAATTTCCAATCAAAATCTACAAAGTTGGATGTCAAACAAATGTACCCTACAGTTTGATTTGATGTCCAACAATCACTTGTAAGTGAGATAACATCGACATTTAAAAAAAAACTTTTTCATCTTTTCTTTTTCTACATCAACAAATTTGATGCATTCTCTAGTAATTGTCGGCCTACTCATTTTTTTTTATACAAGGGATTGTTGTACTTCATTAACTGATTGAACCAGTGGTACTCTACAAATGAAAAGGGCAACTCATGGGCTATAATCATCTTTGCAATCATTTCCTTACACTTCTGTGTTCATAACCCCCATTCATGTTTAAAATATTTATACCATCACTACCACATGATTTAAAATTAGAACCTCGTTTCTTACCTTTTAGCTTTAGAATGTGATGGTATTTGTTCATGTGTCGCTTAAGAGTTGATGTGGGGCGTCCAGTACTAATCATGTATCTCATTTTACAATGTTTGCACTCATATTTCTTCACCTTTTTTCCTTTGTGCTCTTCTTCAGCAGTTACAAAATGTTCCCAAACTTCAGATGGATTTCTACGTCTTTGACGGTCTTGATTAGCATCATTTACTTCTGGCCCATTAACCTCATCTCTCAAATCATCAACCAACTCCACACTTTCTCCATCACTTAAATCAACAGGTTCATTACTCTGACTCCCAATCCCACTAACAGATTCTTTAAAAGAAGACATCCTACAAGTTTAAACAAATAAATTAACCATGTTTACTAATAGTTACTAAGTGATATATAGAAATTAAAATGAGCAAAGTTACTTGAGTAGAAAACAACTAATTAAGCAGCAAATCAGGGAATGGTTACCTATGAACAACTAATTAAGCAGCGAATCAGAAAGTGGTGATTGATAGCAACGGCGTGGCGGTGGTATAAGCAGAGCGGCGTATTGGTGAGTGGTGACCTAATGGCGGAATAAGCATACCAGCGTGCGGTGCAAATTGGGAATAAGCGGAGCAGCATGCGTATGCTAATTGAGTAGTGATGGAGTGGTTGTTCGATGTTACAATGTTACGAGCGACGAGATTAGGGTTGAAGTTTGAAGGAGCAGAATAGCATATCGTATGTGGATTTGTGGTAGGGTTGCGGATTTGTGGGTATTTTGTTTAATTGTATTGGGCTGAGTAAAGAAAGCCCATGTGTTAAATAATTGGGCTAGATAATTAAATGCATGTGTATATATATATATATAATAAATTAAAATAAAATAGTTCGAGCCTATCGAGCGAGCTCGAGTCAAGGCGTTGCTAGCTCAGGCTAGGATAGTTTAGAAATCGAGTCGAGCTCGGCTCAGCTCAATTACAATCGAGCCGATTTCGAGCGAGCTTTCTCCATGGACTATGTCTGCCCTTTACAAAACCCTCATCTCTCTCATATATAGGATATTGGGTTATATTCTTTGCACTACGTACATATCGATCCTAGCCTAGTGATCCTTTTCTTCCGGTTTCTTCCCTTCACCGGTGAGTCTTCAACTTCTAGTATTTTACCCGTCATACATTAACTAGGTCCAAGGAGCATGCTTGCCTTGAGCCCTTCACGATGGTCAGGGGAACAATAGTCTTGGGATAATCCATGGATTTGACCACACTTTGACTAATCTCCAGCTTTATCTTTCCTCTTGGGCCTTTCTCGTTGGGCCCTTCTTGTTGGGTCTCCATTAGCCTCTTTTACTCACTTGGTCATGGGCCACCTCGGAAGCTTGATTACGAGGTAATCTCTTCAAGTCCCCCCCCCCACCCCAAATATATTATCCTTGTTATTTATGACAAGGATATGGACTAATGGGCTTGCTATCTCATTAGTTAAGCCAAAAATCTCACAAACCTCAAGTTATGAATTTGATAACCATTTAGACGATGCATTGATTTTAAAACACTAAATGGTATTATGTTAGGATATGTATATCCTTTCATCATTCCCATAATACTTAGGGCTTCACACCCTACTTTAGTTGGTATACCTTTCTTTAAGAGCAAACACTGTATTTGTAGTTATTAGCAAGAAACTTCATGTTATTCAATACATTTCACATCATCATTGACTCGGTGTAGTCTAACCGGTAATGCCATTAGATATCATGATTCATAAACTTCATGTTTATGATCGTATATGTATTATAATTCTTTAATACAAGACTATAAATATGAATTGAACATTGTATAATCGTTTAAAGCGATCATGTGATTTCACTTTTGTATTTCCATATTTTGTTCTCATATGTGATCAATCCCTTTGCCACTTCTGGTGGCCGAGTCATTATTAGCATGACCATCATTATATATCTTCTCAATTATGTCCATGATCACAACGATCAATGTATAGTCGCATTCACTTAAGTGAATGGAGTAAAACCAGATAAGTATCATGGTATTTATTATTTTCTCAGACATACGTATATGAAGTTACCTCAAATCTCTTATACTCTTTTAACAATATTTTTACTTCAGGAATATACTTGAGGTGTGTCAAATAGAAAATTTGGTTTATCCAAATTTTCCTCATAAATAATCTTCTCGTCATATAGCTTCAATGAAGAAGTAATTATATGCCCAAGTCATGCAATTTTTTTTCTCAGTCTAAAATCTTACGACCTTTTGTAAATCAATAATGAGATTTGAGAAGCATGACACTTCGGGTGTCATATGAAAACATTCTTATACTCTTTCACAAGAGTGATGATAAACAACAACTTTGGTTTTATTGTTTAATTCAATACAATTCATATAAATATAACATAACGTATATAATAGAAGGTATTCTTCAATATTATCCTACATAGCATTATTACGTGCCACCATATAAAATGAGTTTAACTAACTTATTGAAATAAGATTATTTTTATCACTTAAAAACAAGCATATATAGTTTATGTATCAACATATGGTATAACCAATCAATGCTATATCTTAAATATAAATATTTCTTGTCACTTTATTCATTCCTTTAGAGAAATATGCAAAGGATAAAGCAAATCTTAGGTTCCTTTAGAGAAATGGGCCTGGATGTCAGGTCCCGATCCCGGGAGCCCTACATTGGTGTTGGATTTACTCATAAACGCAGTTCTAAGATCAAAGTTAATTAAAACTTTCGCAGAATAATTAAAACTTCATGCATTATATTATAAAACATCAAATCTTGTCTTAACAAAAGTTAACTTGTCTTAAAACATAACATAATAATCCATAACTTTTCTTCCCAAGATGCCAGTCTTCCGGTCCCTACCACATTCCATCCTCAAGCCAGCTCCTTCAATCTATTTACCTACGTGCATACTAAAAGTCAGCTACGCTGAGTGGGTTCTAATTTATCAAGTTATAGGATTATTCTTACATGTTCCTTTATTTAAGTACAAATATCAATCGGTACCATTCTTACATTATTCTTACATAGCATACAACTATTCTTACATTCTTGCACATATATTATAAGAGTCTGCCACCCGACCTCTTGCACCGAAATCATAGTCGGCCACTCTATTCTTGCGCAGGTATTAGAAGGGCCTGCCACCTGACTCTTTCGTTATATTCTATTTAACTCTCACAATCATATTTAGTTATCAACTAAGCACACACACATTTTTACTACATTCTTTCGTTCTTTCATTAGTCACTCTCCTTCAACATATATGTATATAACTGCATGTATGTATATATGCACTTCTGGTCTTACAAGTATGCACACAGCCCCAACAACATTTCAAAGAGAAATGGGGCTAGAACTCACCTGAAGACGATTCCTCTCCAAGTTTATTGTAATTCCCTTCCTTAACTGAGCTCGGCTAACTATGTAACAAGTTACGAGTATCAATTTCCTGTTACTACTACTTCCTACATCTAAGTTAAGGTAACCCTCAACTAATAGGGGTCCGGGGGCAGCGCCCCTGGTAGCGAGGCCTAGGGGCGGCAGCCCCTAGCAGGTCCAAGGGGCAGAGCCACTAGCTGGGGTCATTAATAGTCTTTTATCAAAAATGCACCAGAAAAATGAATCGGGTCATGTTTTTACAACAATTTTGAAAGAATTCGCATGAGAATTCGTTTCGCATGGACATTTGCTTCGCATGGCCATTCGCTTCACATGGCCATTCGCATGAAAGAATTCTCTTCGCACGGAAACCATTCGCTTCGCATGGCTATGCGATGCGATTTGTGGAAAGAATTCGCATGCAAAATCATTCGCTTCGCATGGCTGTGCGATGCGATCTTCTGCTTCGTGCGATCAGAATGCCTTTTCTTCGTTTTCACCATTTTGAAGCCATTTTTACTCCATGACTCTTCCTTAGGACCAGATTCTACCCTTTTTAAAGGTTTTGTGTTGTACCAATTTTGTATACCCGTGTTTTATGAGGTGCGAACATCACCTTTTTGTCCTATAACACACTCGTGAGGTTATAATTCACCAAGTTTATGTTTTTCTTACATCTTACAGCCCGATCTATCGTTCTATCAGTTTGCATGTTGTAACGTCCGCACTTTTGAGAGTTATTAAAAATAATAATAATAATATAAGTTTTATTTAAATAAGTGTCGTTTATAGTTATTTAATCAAATTAAATAATAATAATAATAATAATAATAATAATAATAATAAGAGGAAAGATTATGATAAGGTGGTTATGGGCTTAAAATATGAGCCTAAAGCCTTGGGCTTGACCTATTTAAAGAAACCTAAAACACTAATAGTAATTCGTTCTCATCATTCCCTCATCATCAAACACCCACATACTCCCTGTAACCTCCTGCTCACACGTACAACATTTCTTCCTTTTTCATTCATCCAAGATTTCAAGGAGATTCAAGTAGATATTTCAAGATCTAATAAGCTCATTAGAATTACCAAAGAATCAAAAATCTAGTCAAATCCAAAAGGTATGTATGTATTAGAGATCCATTAATATTCATTTCATTGTCCTTTTGTTTTCATTTTTGGTTAAGATCCAATAATAGAGTAAATGGATCTTGTAAGTTGAACACGAAAACGAACCAATAAAACCCGGTTTAAGTAAACTCTAATCAAACCAAGTAAATGAGTTGATATTCGGTTTAAAAGATTGACAAAGTATATAAATATTTACAAAGTTGGATCTCGGTTTAATGATTGACAAGATATATATGAATATGCATATAGGGTAAGGTTAAAATGAAAACCCATTTGAGTTGTGAAAACCCGCGAAAACCCTATGTAACATCGTTTTTTTATTTTTTATTTATTTATTTATTTTTCATGTAATATATGTTGTAACATTTAATACAAAACATCAAAAAAAAATGTTTTGCTATTTTTTAACATTTTTTACTAATTTTTATATATGTTTTCAGAAGAGAGAAAAAATTATATTTATATTTATATTTTTTATTCACTTTAATTGTGGACCACAATATTTAAATATTAATTAAAAACATATGGTTGAAAATGAATTTCTAGACTTTTCACAACTCAAGTTGGCTTTCGGTTAAGGCCTAAGGGAATAGGTTAAAAGGTAAAGGGGTTAGTTCCATTCGAGTGAGATGGAGGAATTGTTGTCATTATTATTATTATTATTATTAAAATTATTATTATTATTATTATTATTATAACAAAAATAAAGTAGTTTGTGGTGAAAGCATCAATCGACAACCAACTGAAGGAAACTACCACTTAATTTCCCATTTTCATTACTTGAAATCGCACAACACAGATCAAAGTTGAATAAATCTTAAAGATCGAATGCAAATATGGGAACTCGACTCGAAATCGTTTCGAGTGTGAGCAGCGAGATTCGGCCCAAGTTGGGGTCAACTCGAAGTAAAAACTCGATCCAATGTTGCGACTCGATTGGACTCCATGTTCGGCTCAAATGAACTCCAGGAACAACTCGATTAGACTCCACGATCGAATCGACTCAAAGTCACACCATCGATCGAATGAACTCGAGACCCGACTCGTCTAAAACCCGTAACCCTCTTCAACTAAAAGAATATGAGTGGAATGTGAACCAAAACCAACCCAAATGAAATATAAACCGAAACCAAGAACCCGCTCATTAATGAAGCTGTTAAACTCGTTAAAAATACTTAAGCACATGAGCTCGCTAATAAATGGTTAAATTATGAAATTATGGGAACTTAACCCGAACTCTCTTAAGAAACCGCAAACCCGCAAACTCATTAAGGAACGTTAAACTAATGAAGCCGGTTCGTCAAAATAATAAAGTTAAGTCTCGCAAAAGGTTATAAGTTCGGCTTCGTTAACCGATAAAGTTTGGTTCGGTTAACTTAAAGGATAGCTCAGTTAACGTAATAAAGAGACTTAAAATAGGAAATTATTACGTGTATATTATTAAACAGTTAGCCGGGCTCAGCTGAAGAAAGACATTACGATTAACTCAAAAAGGAATCGTCAACAGGTGAGTTCTAGCCTCCTTTTTCCTTTAAACGTTTTTGGGGCTATATGCATACTCGTATGTGAAAGAATAGATATATGTAATTTTAATTAATGATATATATCTTATAAGTACGTGTTTATATATTTGAATGCTTGAATGGTAGTTAATAGAATAGAAAGAGTTAGGGAACAAACCCTACTAATGCTTGCGTAGAATATTGTAGGAATATAAATGAGTATGAATGTTATGTATAGAAGAATGTGTATGCATTCATGAGTAGAGCCTTTGGGCCTCATGCATGCACAATAAGTTAGAATGGCAAATCCCTCTAACTTTATATGGCATGGCTCGGTTATGAGCAAGGAAAGATGGCTCGGTCATGAGCAAGAATAGACGGTTCGGTTATGAGCAAGGATAGGAGGCTCGGTTATGAGCAAGGAAAGATGGCTCGGTTATGAGCAAGAGTTGGAGGCTCGGTTATGAGTAAGAGTAGGAGGCTCGACTATGAGCAAGCGCATATGAATGTAGTTATGAAATGATTGACAGACATACATAGAAAAAGTAAATAAAGAATTATAAACGTTATGCTATGTATAAATGTATGAAAGATGTGATGTATTTATAAATCGTATGTTATGAAAAGTAAAGAAATGTTAGAACTCACTCAGCGTATAGCTGACTTTTAGTATGCATGCAGGTATTGTGATGACGTGGCAAGCTTGAGGCGCGTACGAGGCTATCCACATTGAAGAATAGATAGAGAAGGAAGTTGTTATATAAAAAGTTTTAAATTTCTGTTGCGATTTGTATAGACTTCCGCTGTAACAAACTACATTTTTGAGTAAATCCAACGCTAAAGTAGGGTACCCGGGCTCGGGGCCTTACACATGTTGAAACCAACCCTAAAAACTTAACCTTGTTGGCCAAAACTCACCTTTTGGTCTCGGTCGGGTTTGGATCTGGACAACCTGAAGATCTAGTGGTGTTTCTTGTTGTTTGATGGTGTTATACACGAGATTTGTCCTTTCTTTGGTTCGGATTTGAATCCGATTAGTTGAGAGAGAGGTGTGTGTGTTCTTGAGTGTGTATGTGTTGTGAAAGAAATGAAATGGAGAAACGGGGAGTGGTTGGGGTTTATATATGGAATCTATGGGCCCTACGGCCCATAACCCATTCTTAAGCCCAAATCCTAATCATAATCCAAATACTAACACACAATTAAATTAACGACACGCGGTTAATAATAAAAACTTTCTATTATTTATTATTTACAGAAATGCGGATGTTACACTGGGGGGGGGGGACATGTCTAGTATCAGCTTAGGACCATGTCTTCTTAGGACTATTCTGGATGTACAATTCAATTTTAGTGGGCATAGTTCATTTCAGTTGGAAAATGTAGTCAGATGTTTGGGGCAGTATAAGCGATCAAGGAGTAGTAACTCATATCACAGAAGGAAACTTTGCGCAGAGTTCTATTACTCTTAATGGGTGACATCACGATTTCATATGGGCACATGCATCCTAGGTAATTCAGTCTTATGGTTCTTCACTATCCGCATATGGCCTTTTTTCCTATGTGCTCATTTTGATTGGGCTTTTAGTTTAATATTTTTATTCAGTGGACGTGGTTATTGGCAAGAACTTATTGAATCCATCGTTTGGGCTCATAATAAATTAAAAGTTGCTCCTGCTACCCTTTATCCGGGGAATCGCTCAATAGGTGGACCGCTAGGGGCTCCGTCCGTCCGGACTCGTGGCCGGCTCGGGCTACCTTTAGCCATTGGGGGCCGCGTACGGAGTACCCGACGTTACTTAGTTGTTCGTTCCAAAAAAAACAGTGGTAAATAAATAACCATATAGAATAATGAATACCCATTAAGTCAAAAAGGAAAAAGCACAGACATAGTTTACCACAAATTATATGAACACTTATCATCACAAATATTATCATATATATGTTGGTGCATTTTGTGACCGTCGCTATGCAATTCTGATCAGCGGAAACGAAGGACGAAGTTAGAACAACTTCGCCATAGGCGAAGTTATAACAACTTCGCCTACTGGCCCAAGCCCAAGCCCGCAAAGTTGTTTCGATATATATATACGTGTCTTGTTTAGGTTTGAGTATCCAGAAAGTTAGAGTATTGTGTGTTCAGTTCAAGTAGCTAGAGAGAAACCGAGAGGGAGAGTCGTGTGGGACGACCCGAGGTAGAGCTCACCTCTGGTCGGCCGTGTCTTTGTTTTCATGTTTGGTATGTAACGAGTTATGATTATGATATAAAAGATTTGCAGATGTGTTTATTCCATTCGTGTGTTTGTTCGTGTGTTTGTATGTGTGTAATCGTGTTCTTCGTCTTCTACACCATTAAACGAGTCTAGGAAGATTCCGCACTCCTAGACCTCGTGCGGATCTCGTATCGATCAGCGACGCCCCGGGGGGACCTACAAGTGGTATCAGAGCCTTAGGCTCTTATGCTATGGTTAGAGATCTGCGTTTTGGTGTTTCTGGCACGTTTCTTATGCGTTTCTGGCCGAACAGCCGCCGCAGGCGAAGTTATGGGGTTCAGGCGAAGTTGTCGCTTAAATTTTAGGGTTTAGGCGAAGTTAGCAGCCAGGCGAAGTTATGGCCAGGTGAAGTTATGGACAGGCGAAGTTAAGGATGGGCGAAGTTGACTTTAGGCGAAGTTAAAAAAAAAAAAATTGTTTGGAGTTTTCGTCTGTATGGCCGGGTGTACACGATTATTGTTAGACCGAAGACGTTGTTTCGTCAACGAGTGAAACTTATTATCTCTTGGTCTTACGTGTGAACAAATACGTGTCAACTCTGGATATGGAGTTGAGGTTGTGAATGGGATATTGATTGAAACTGGATATTGACACATATTTGGGTGTTTGTGGGCAATGAAATAGTTGTTGTTCGAGGTTGACCAACTGAAGAAAGTCAAATTGAACTGAAGGTTTTCGTCATTACTGGATTGCGGTCAGAGCATATTATTTATGTTATTTTCAAGGAGTTCGAGAATTGGATCCTGAAACGTGATGCTTATTTATTAAAGTGAAAATTCTGGAACAAGTTGGATTTAATCGGGAATTAAAGTGTTTATGTTCTTGATCGTTATCCCTGGTGATTGAAGATGCTTCGGATTAATTAATGGTCATGTGTGTTAGATTCTGTCAAGGTGGTTTTGTGATAAAATTGATCACTTGATGTTGAGTAGTTGAAGATTAAACCTTATCGTATGCCGACGTGTTGGTGAAGTTGTGGAGGGAGCCCAACTTCACGTGTTGGTGAAGTTAGAAGAACTTCACGTGTTGGTGAAGTCAGAAGGACTTCACGTGATTGGTTGAGATGATCAATTAGGCACGGGAATGCATGCATTTCAAAGACCTCAATCTATATAGTCGGAGAAGCTTACACTGAAGGGGAGATCTGATATGGAAGATGCTGGGTGATTGGTAGATTTGTGAAGCTACAAGACAGTTTCAGACACGGCTGGTTGAAGAGCAAACATAAGATCATCAGTTAAGAGGGAGTCTGTTGGTGCATATTTTGTAACAGATGATCTTTTGTGTTTGTTAGAATTGAGAGCAACGGTCAAAGGGGAGTCTGTTGGTGCATTTTGTGACAGTCGCTATGAAATTCTGATCAGCGGAAACGAAGGACGAAGTTGTAACAACTTCCGCCGTATGCGAAGTTGTAACAACTTCCGCCGTAGGCGAAGTTAGAACAACTTCGCCTACTGGCCCAAGCCCAAGCCCGCGAAGTTGTTTTGATATATATATACGTGTCTTGTTTAGGTTTGAGTATCCAGAAAGTTAGAGTATTGTGTGTTCAGTTCAAGTAGCTAGAGAGAAACCGAGAGGGAGAGTCGTGTGGGACGACCCGAGGTAGAGCTCACCTCGGGTCGGCCGTGTCTTTGTTTTCGTGTTTGGTATGTAACGAGTTATGATTATGATATAAAAGATCTGCAGATGTGTTTATTCCATTCGTGTGTTTGTTCGTGTGTTTGTATGTGTGTAATCGTGTTCTTCGTCTTCTACGCCATTAAACAAGTCTAGGAGGATTCCGCACTCCTAGACCTCGTGCGGATCTCGTATCGATCAGCGACGCCCCGGGGGGACCTACAATATAAATTATAAATTTTATAGATTATATATATAGGAGAAGTATAGTTTGAAAACCCTCTTAAGTTGTGAAAACCCGCGAAAACCCTATGTAACACCTTTTTTTTTTTGTTACATGTAATATATGTTGTAGCATTTAATACAAAACATCGAAACATTAAAAAAAATTGTTTTGCTATTTTTTAACATTTTTTTACTAATTTTTTTATATGTTTTTAGGAGAGAGAAAAAATTATATTTATGTTAACATTTTTTATTAACTTTAATTGTGTACCACAAGATTTAATCTTTAATTAAAAACATGCGGTTGAGAATGTGTTTCTAGAGTTTTCACAACTCAAGTGAGTTTTTATTTTAACCTAACCCTATATATATATATATATATATATATATATACATGAATTATAAAGTTAGTGTAACCACGTACATCTTTATTCTCTCTCCTACTTTGACTTTTTTACCAAATTTAATCTCAACCCCATATTTCAATCCATTTAATTAAATGTGTGGCCTAGAATGGAGTTCTTAAGTTCTTAAACTCACCATGGTTCTCAAAAGATCCATCGCCTATATATATATATATATATATATATATATGTCAATCACTTATTAGCGAATAAATATATAGTTTCTGTATTCAGCTGATGAACTGATGTACTTTTCTTCTTCTGTATGACTCTATTATTATTCAAAAGGTTCAAATTGAACATAACACAATTATATTGACACTAGGTTTTATCCCCCATATTAAGGAGGTTGTTTTACATTTTTTATTTTTTAATATTTATTTTTTGGATTTTAATTTCCTTTATTGTAAGAAAATTAATAATATACTTAGGGTTTGATGATGAAAAGGTTTCACAAATAAATGATATGTTATAACCCGTTTAAAAGCTATCTGGATTTGGTGACCCATGACCTGCTTATTGTTTTTTTACTATAAAATCGTTTCTTCATTATAAATAATATCTTTATTTTTTAAAAAATTCAGATATTAATTTTTAGTATATCCCTATTTTATAGGATTTTCATATCAAATATTTGATAAGATTAATTTTTAATTTAATGAGATGTTCTGTTTAAGAGCTATCTGGGTTTTGTGAGACCCATAAATGTGAATTCGAGTAAAATGCATGAGAAGCTTCCATTTACAAATAAAGCAATCTGGTGGCTTGAGAGAATTTAGGGAGCAACCAAAGATCTTTTAAAGGTTTCATTTATATATATTATATATTACTTGGTTTTATCCCTCGTATTAACTAGGTTGTTTTACATTTTTCATTTTTTAATATTTATATTTTGGATTTTAGTTTTCTTTATTGTAGGAAAGTTAATAATATACTTAGGGTTTGATGATTAAAGGGTTTCACAAATAATGATGTAACACCCACAAATTTTAGGTCCAAATTTGACAAGTTTTTAAAGCTAAAGGACCAAAAATATTTATGAGATAAGTAATGGGAAGAAATGAGAGAAAGAAAAGAAAGAATTATATGTTAGGGGAATAAGTAAGGAAACTTCATCCCACATGGAAAGTGGGAAAGAAATGAAAGCACTTTATAAAGAAGAAGTTTTCCATGGTAGTTCTTATGTGGCTAACCACTCTCACTAGTCCTAGCGGAGGGTGCGAGCACCCGACGCGCACGCGCACGGGCTCGGGCTACCTTTAGCCATTTTCCGCTGCAAACTTTGATAAATTGACAAAAGTGGTACCAACTGTGAGTCACACGCCTAGGCCCGAAGGCGGGGTGTGACAGGTTGGTATCAGAGCCATCGGTTTTAGCGAATTAAGTATTTGATAAAAGCACTTAGGCTTTAACCAATATAAGTGCATGAAAGTACAGATAAGATATATATGCATTTGATGAAATCTTAGAGATAGAAACTAATAGTTACCTCCTATTTCTCGTCTATAGCATGTCGAAAAGAGGAAATTCAAATGTTGTCGTTAATAGTGGACCCTCAAGGAATACGAGAGGGAGATTGAAGAAAAACGTTGAAAATGAGGAAGTAAATACTACCCCTCCTGCTGGTGATCAATTCGTGAGAAAGGATGATATGAAAGAAATGATTGCAAAAGGAATCGCTGAAGTTTTTACAGCTATGCTCGAGACTATGAGGAAGAAAGAAACGTCGAGCAATGAGAAATCTAACAAATCTAAGAGGCACGAGGAAGAAGAACATGTCAGCTCTAATGCTGATAGTGATTATGAGGAAAAGAAAACCAAGAAACAGAAGACTAAGAAGGGCTGTAGTTATAAGACATATCAGACGTTTAAACCTAAAGAATTCCATGGAAGCGATGGTGTTATTGCTGCACTGGGATGGCTTGAAGAAATAGAAGCCAGTAATGTTATCAGAGAAATAAGCAATTCAATATTCCTCTCAATCGTTCAAAGGTGAAGCTCTGTAATGGTGGAATACTCTTATACAAGCTAAGGGTAGATTAAACATGTACAAGCTTAGTTGGGAAGAATTCAAGGATCTCGTAATCAGGAAGTTTTGCCCGATGAATGAAAAAGATGAAATTCAAATCAAGTTTCTAAACCATAGGGTCGTTGGGACAAATCTTAAGGACTATAATACTAAGTTCTTGGAATATTGTAGAATAGTACCACATTTGGTAACGCCGGAAAATAATAAAGTCACTCGTTATATCTGGGGTTTGCCAAAGGAGATTAGAGATATGGTCAGATCGTCTCTACCTCAAACTATTGATTCAGCCATGGAATTGGCTGGTTATATGATGAATGGGTTAATCAGAACTCGTGAAGAGGAAAGGAAAGAGAATGTGTTCAAGAAGGAAGTTGCGTTTAAGAGGAATGATAGGGGAAACAAGAAACCATATCGTAGAGAGAAGAAGAACTCTCAGTCACTGGTTCCATTGTGTAAAATATGCAACCGAAGACATATTGGGAAGTGCAAGTTCAATCAGTCAGTCACCTGTACTAATTGTAAACAAGTAGGTCATGCAACAACGGATTGTTGGAAGAATAAGATTGCCTGTTATGGATGTGGAGAGATGGGACATTTTCAAAATGAATGTCCGAAGAAGAAGACTGGAGGAGAAGGTGCAAGTGGTAGTGGCACCAAGAATGAAGGTAGAAAGGGAAATGCATGTGTTTTTGTGCACAACACCGAGAAGGCAGCTGAAATGCCGGAAGTCATAACCGGTACGTTTCTCGTTAATAATGTTTATGCAAGGGTTTTATTCGACTCAGGTGCAAACCAAAGTTTCATAGATAAGAAATTTTGTGATCTATTAAATGAACCCCTGGTTAAGTTAGATAAATCACTCATAGTTGAAACGACTGACGGTAATTTAGGTAGAATATCTGAAGTCTTGAAGTAGGGCAAAATTCTATTAGTAGGACATGTCATATCTGTCTAGTTGTTACCTATGACATTGGTAGGCTTTGATATTGTCTTAGTTATGGACTGGTTATCCGATAACCAAGCCCGCATCTTATGCGATAAGAAAGCAATCGAAATTTGTACAAATGGGAAGACAATCCAAATTGCTGGAGACAAAGATGCAGGTCATGTTAGCTTAATCTCGATGATTAAAGCTAATAATTGTTTGCGCAAAGGATGTCTAGCTTTCATGGTGTATGTGACAGAAGGACCTAAAGAGAAGAAATTAGAAGACGTGCCAATTGTTTTAGAATTTTCTGATGTTTTCCCAGAAGAATTACCAGGAATACCACCGGAGCGTGATGTTGAATTTAGAATAGACTTGGTACCTGGAACCGCTCCAATAGCCAAATCTCCGTATAGACTAGCTCCAACAGAGATGAAAGAATTAAAGAACCAGTTAGACAAACTATTAGAGATCGGATTTATAAGACCAAGTTCTTCACCTTGGGGAGCTCCGATCTTATTTGTGAAAAAGAAAGACGGTTCGATGAGAATGTGCATCGATTACCGTGAGTTAAACAAAGTAATAATAAAAAATAAGTAACCGCTCCCAAGAATCGATGATTTGTTTGATCAGCTACAAGGAGCAAGTTGTTTTTCAAAGATCGATTTACATTCAGGTTGTCATCAATTAAAAGTCCAAGAAAAAGATAATCTAAAGACCGCATTTAGAACCAGATATGGACATTTTGAAATCACAGTCATGCCATTTGGACTTACAAATGCTCCCGCAGCTTTCATGGATATGATGAACAGAATTTGTAAGCCTTATTTAGATAAATTTGTAATCGTATTCATCGATGATATACTTATTAATTCTAAATCGGAAGAAGATCATAAAGTTCATCTTAGAATATTGCTTGAATTACTTCGAAACGAGAAATTGTATGCTAAATTTTCTAAATGTGAATTTTGGCTTCATGAGGTACAATTTCTTGGTCATGTTATTAACGCAAATGGAATTCAAGTAGATCCCGCCAAGATTGAAGCGATAGCTAAATGGGAAATTCCTAGATAGCCAACCGAAGTTTGAAGTTTCTTAGGATTGGCCGGATACTATAGAAGATTTATCGAGAATTTCTCCCATATAGCAGTTCCCTTAACCTCTCTAACTCGAAAGAATGTTAAGTATGAATGGGGAACCAAACAACAAGAAGCATTTGACTTACTCAAACAAAAGCTAACTAATACTGGCCTTGCCAGAAGTACAGAAGACTTTGTTGTATTTAGTGATGCATCTCATTCAGGTGTGGGTTGCGTACTAATGCAAAGAAACAAGTTATAGCTTATGCTTCTCATCAATTGAAGGTACACGAAAAGAATTTTACAACTCATGATTTAGAATTGGGTGCCATAAATTTTGCCTTGAAATTATGGAGACACTATTATATGGAGTTAAGTTTATCGTGTACACTGATCATAAAAGCTTAAAGCACATCTTTGATTAGAAAGAACTTAACATGCGTCAGAGAAGATGGATGGAACTTTTAATGATTACGATTGTGAAATCATCTATCATGAAGGAAAGGCAAATCTAGTAGCTGACACATTGAGTCGCAAAGAACATGAAAAACCCAAGAGAGTTAGAGCCTTAAGACTGGAATTACAAATAGATTTAATTAAACAAATCAAGGAGGCTCAGAAGAAAGCAATAAAAGAAAATCAAATCTCCGAAGAAAAACGTAATGGTACAATCGACTCTTTAGTCAAAGGAGATGATGACATACTCAGACTTGGAAACAGAATCTGGGTACCGAAGATTGATGACTTACGTGAAAGGATTATGAGTGAAGCTCATCAATCAAAGTATATGATGCATCTTGGTAGTGATAAAATGTATCAAAATCTTAAGCCTAACTACTGGTGGAACGGGATGAAGAAGGATATTGCTCTGTTCGTAGCCAAATGTTTAACATGTTTACAAGTTAAAACTGAGCATCAGAAACCTTTGGGTTTGCTTCAACAACCTGAATTACCTGTTTGGAAATGGGAGATGATAACAATGGATTTTATTACAAAACTCCCGAAGACTACCCATCAGCATAACGCTATTTGGGTCATCATCGATAGGTTAACTAAATCTGCTCATTTCATACCCATCAATGAATTATATTCCATGGATAGATTGGCAAGACTATATGTAAACAATATTGTATCATTACATGGTGTGCCATTATCTATCATATCTGATCGGGACAGTAGATTTACGTCTCATTTCTGGAAAAGTTTCCAACAAGCGTTAGGAACTCAATTGAATCTTAGCATTGCTTATCATCCTCAAACAGATGGGCAGAGTGAAAGAACAATTCAAATGCTTGAAGATATGCTCCGAGCTTGTGTGATTGATCTAGGAGGAAGTTGGGATGATCATCTTTCTTTAATGGAATTCTCGTATAATAATACTTATCACACGAGTATTCAGGCTACACCATTTGAAGCATTATATGGACGAAAATGTAGAACACTGGTATGTTGGTCTGAAACTGGAGATAATCAAATGTCTGGGCCAGAAATAGTTCAAGAAACAACGGATAAGATACTACAAATCCGTGAACGACATAAAACAGTAAGAGATCGACAAAAGAATTATGTTGATGTTCGCCGTAAGCCTTTAGAATTCCAAGTAGGCGTTAAAGTTTTGTTAAAGGTTTCACCATGGAAAGGTGTTGTACGATTCGGCAAGAAAGGAAAATTAAGTCCTCGTTTCGTTGGACCATTTGAAGTGTTAGAATGAATTGGTACTGTAGCTTATCGCTTACGATTGCCAGAAGAAATGAAAGGCATACATGATGTATTTCATGTTTCTAACTTACGAAAGTGTCTAGTTGACGAAACTTTAGCTATGCCTTTAAAGGATGTTGAAATCAACGAAAATTTAAAATTTGTAGAACAACCTCTACAAGTTGAAGATTTCCAAGTTAAGAGACTTAAACGACGAAAGCTAAAGTTAGTCAAAATAAGGTGGAACTCCCGAAGAGGACCAGAGTTTACTTAGGAATTAGAATCGGAAATGAGAAAGAAATATCCACATCTGTTTTAGCGAATCTCGAGGACAAGATTCATTTCAAGGTGGGGAGGATGTAACACCCACAAAGTTTAGGTCCAAATTTTACAAGTTTATAAAGATAAAGGACCAAAAATATTTATAAGATAAGTAACGGGAAGAAATGAGAGAAAGAAAAGAAAGCATTATATGTTAGGGGAATAAGTAAGGAAACTTCATCCCACATGGAAAGTGGGGAAGAAATGAAAGCACTTTATAAAGAAGGAGTTTTCCATGGTAATGTTCTTATATGGCTAACAACTCTCACTAGTCCTAGCGGAGGGTGCGAGGCACCCGACGCGCACGTGCACGGACTCGGACTCGGACACGGACTCGGACTCGGGTGACGGGCAATGGGCGTAATGTGGCGTTTTGATGGCGCACTTTGCACTTCGCACGCTCGCATCACCGCGAGCCGCATATGGGCCGCTTTAGTATTTTTGAACTATGATCAAAATATGACAAGCTACCAAAGACCAGGGACTGAAACTGAAAATTTAGCACCTTCGCGATACGCGAAGATGACAGGGAAGGCAACTTCTCGATACGCGAAGATGCATGAAGTAACCTAATCTGGTGCTAACACGTGGCAGGCCTAGTGGTTGACTCAGCAAAGCTATTGAGCAACTTCGCGATACGCGAAGGAATATAATAATAATTGCGGCTACATTTGTCCTTCGTGCATCGCAAAGCAACTACGCGATACGCGAAGATGCACAGATTTTTCCTATAAATAACCGACCATGGGATGAAGTTCCCATCACATCACACTCACATCATACACACTTCGTGCCAAAATCCCGTCATTTCCGATACGCTCGTTGTCTAGAATTACATGCAAGTAGGAGTGTTGCCCACGTGAAATTTAAGCATTTCATAGATAAGCTATATAAGGTATGGGTTCTGCCCGATTATTTTATTATATATGGCTTAGACCCTAGTTAGGGGTATAGTCTATACCTTGATCAGATAATAAGTGAAATGTAGCTTTCATAAGATAAGGTTATGAATAAAATATTATTCTTTATTATAAAGATATTTCTTATGAATGAAGAAATGGGATATATATACGTTTCTTCATGATGAAGAAACGTATTATATAAATGTTTTATAAAATGAAATGAATATCAAGGTAAAGGGTATGCAAATAGACTTAAGGTCTATAGCTAAATTGTAGATCTAGTTATTTATAAAATGTTATTCTCGTACTATAGGTCCGGGATAAAGATCAGGCAATTATCAGTGAGACACATTGATTATAAGGTGAATACGTTAAACCTTTTTATAGTGTGAAATGTTTTATGAGGTGAATACGTCTACGTACTGTCTTTTTGAAAAGATATTTACTCTTATAAACTATGGACTGTTATCCATATGTAAAGAGTTATGAAAGTATTTGCATGAGGATTGGTTCAAATCCTCTAAAACGTTTTGATGTAAGGTAGTACTAAACACTCAGGATAAAATACACATGTGTCTGGATCCTTACATATATGTACTGAAGTGGGCACACTACAAACATATTAACCATGAGGCAAGTGACTGTCTCTAGGGCGAGTGAAGTCCGATTATGTGGTTTGTGCGTATGTTTAGTTCCGATGAGATGGGATTGAGACCCACTGAGTCATTGAACAGTATCGGTGTTGTGTCATTACGAATTGTGAACGTTTTATTGAGTCAGCGAATTCACCAGCATATAGCTGACGTATTTTCAAATTGTTTTCATGTAACCAAGAGTAAGGTATAGAGAAGAATATGCCAGTGGAGATAGAAGATCACTAGACATAGAATGCAGCTGGTGGCTCAGCTAATTTTGTAGTGATATATATATATATATATATATATGTATATATATATATATAAACTTGTTTTTAAACAAGTAATTTTGTATAATATACAAGGGTGTTTAATTCCCTTTGTTATGAAAATGAATATTTTAAATTGACAATTTCCGCTGCAAACTTTGATAAATTGACAAAAGTGGTATCAACTGTGAGTCATACGCCTAGGCCCGAAGGCGGGGTGTGACATATGATATGTTATAACCCGTTTAAAAGCTATCTGGATTTGGTAATCAATGACCCGTTTTTTTTACTATAAAATTGTTTCTTAATTATAAATAATATTTTTTTAAAATCGTATATTAACTTTTAGTATATCCCAATTTTATAAAATTTTCATATCAAATATTTAATAAGATTAATTTTTAACTTAGTGAGATGTTATAACTTATTTAAGAGCTTTCTGGGTTTGGTGAGACCCATACCCGTAAATTCGGGTCAAATGCATGAAAATCCTCCATTTACAAATAAAGTAATCTGGTGGCTTGTGAGAATTTAGAGAGCAGCCGAATAGCTTTTAAAATTTTTGTTTATATGCATTATAGATAGATAGATGATATGAAATGGTATCACGTGGATTTGGAAAACTGAGAACTTTGAAAAAAAAATTAGATTCATGTATATCAAATAATTTAACTATTAATATCACATTAGCAAACATATGTAATACTTGCGCATCAGGTTCTACCTTAACTAAAAATAATGGAAGAATTTACTGAAAAAATAACTCCTTCTAATGAAATCATAAATGAAACATTTAATTTGGAAAATTATATAATAACTAGGTTAGATCTCGTGTTACACACAGGTGAAAATATATAAAACTTCACACACATATATATATATGTGTGTGTGTGTTATATACATTTTAATGAATTGTAAACGGCATATAATCTAACATTATTAATTTAAGGTGTCACGTTGTTGTTTTAATTAAAAAATCCAACATACAAAGAAAAACAGAGATAAATAACAATTTAAAACATATTTCTAACTTATACCATGAAATAAAAAAAAGACCTATTAATTAAAACTTCATCATGTACTGAAATCATATGTTGTAAGCTATGAATCGTAAACATGTAGATGTTGTAACATAAGTTGTGTGCTATAAAAACTATTTTTATTGAAATTATAAAACATAAAAAATGCTACAAATATAAATATAACAATGATATATAACAATTATAATTTTGATTAAACAGTTTAATAAAGCAACAATAAAATACAAACTTTGTGACTTAAACCACCATTTCAATCCAAACATCCATACATCTAGTCCAAACGTTCATAAATAATTTCCCAAAATCCAAAAAAAAAATAATAATAAAGTCTCAAAATTTTAGAAAATAACAATGAAGACAATTAATTGCCTTTGTTACTCAATAAATGGTGATTATAACCATTTATTTTGAAACATTCTCCAACTTAGTAGTTAATGTTTAAAGTTAAATTATTTATTTTGAAACATTCTCCAACCTAGTTAAATGACATGTGAAAAAAATATGTTCCTTTAATAGTATAGTAAGATTTTTGTAAACTTTAATTAGAGAAAGAATAATAGTAGACAAATATGGATTTCTCATAATGTTTTAATAATAGAAATTATATATCAAAATATAAAATTATACCAGGAAGATATACAAAAAAACTTCCTTTTATTTATTTCTAAAATAATAATTTCAATTTTTATAAAACTTTACAAATGTTAAAGAGACACGGCTTCACTTTAATAAATATGAAATAATTTCTAATTAATTATTACCGTTCAATACTATAAAACTATATGATAATTGTTTTTTTTTTTCTTTTTGATAAATAATCCTACGGCATACTATATTTTAGGTGTATTTTTTTTTCAAAAGATTTTTTATTAAACTTTTGTTTGCAATATAATATATAAGATTCATTAATAGTTTGTATGTTATAGATAGATAAGAAACCTTTTTTCTTTTAATGAACAACTGATAATTAACCATAAAATAAATTATAACAAACTTATGATCACAAAAGGAAACAATTATAAAACAAATTATAGCTTACTTTCGATCACAAAAGGAAACAATTACTCAATGAACATGCATTAAGAATCTCGAAAAGTTTTAAGTTTTTAATTTTGTTTCAAGTATTCTAAACCATCCAATTTCAATCAAGAATTTGCATATATGATGAACAGATGATAAAAAAACTCTTGATGTAAGTAAAACAACTTTTGTGCAAACCTAATTGATAAGTGGCAAAACCATATATAATAATATATAATGCATATGTATGTATGATGTACGTATGGTGGATATAAACGCCAGGAGATGGTTAGATTAATTACCTCTAAACGAATATAGCAAACTCAATCGGATATAGTTGGCATGCGAAACTGAGACATCTAGCTGCTATGAAGTTTCTTCAAACGATGTCAGCTTATGATGATGTGATCCAACTTTAAAAGCAACTCGTGCTGATAGTGTTGTGAAACAAGCCTAATAGTCAAACATGTGAAAAAGAGATGTAGGGAGAGAGATGAATGTAACGCCCATTAATTTTTCGATTTAAAGATTTAAAGCTTGTAAAGTATGTATATTTCTCGGGATTTAACTGACATTTCTCGGAAGCCTTCTCGTCATCCCGGTACGTTAAATCCTTAACTTTACTTCAAGTTGCCATATCTTTCAAATTTGAGGGGCTAGGATGAAACATTTTTATATTATGACATAATACTTAAAACCCTAACTCCCCCCCCCCAAGCAGTCCGATCGGCAGACTCCCCAGCCCCCCCCCCCCCTTGTGATTTTCTTTTGTGCAGCCAAGGTTAAGGCATAAAACTTCAATTCAAGGTTAGTTTTATGTTTCCCTAAGTTTTTTACACCTTAATTGATCTTGATATCACGCGTATTGATCGTTAAATTGCGTGTTGTAGGCTTACCGGTTGGCTGTCAATTATAACCTTTTCGGGACTGTTTTGGTTGAGGATTTTGCACCAAAATCCTCCTAGGTATGTCTAGTATATCATACTTAAAAATCATGTTCATTGGTGTTCGTTAGATTGGTCAACTAGTTGTAGTTTGAAAGATTGTGTTCGGTTGACTAGAATTGTTGATTGTTGCGTTTAACGTGAGGGTTGAAGTGATTATCGACCAATTCAGCTCGGGTGAACTTGGTTTGATGTACGGGCTGTTGAAAAATTATTTTTATAAGTTATGGGGCTGAATTGGTTGTTGGTTACTCAAACGGGTCGGTACAACGCGCAATTGCGTTTATTGAATAGTTGGTGCGTTGTACTTGCGAATTACCGACCCATTTGACTCGTGTAGCGTCGTGTGGACTTGTTGGCTGTGAATTCATCATATTGGGTCCACACGGGGCTGAGTTGGATGTTAATGGCCTAAAAGACTCTTAAACGCGCGTGTTAGTGTCACCTAGTGCTTCCGGGGGTAAATTGGGAATTCTTAATTCCTGGGAGTATCTAAGGGTCGTGTTGGTGAATGTACGGCCCATGGGCTGTTATGATTGAGTTTGATGAGGTCGAGGCTTTAGGTAACTCAAACCATGTTAGAATATCTCGTAGGATAAACGAGTCCTTTCGATGTCGTTGGTAATGTTTGTATGTAAACCGACAGGTGTTGGAGTTTTGGGATTACTTAGGGGTCCTCTAGCTTGTGGTGAAATCATACCTTGTGTCAGGTGAGTTCATGATGCCCCTTTTTACTGTTTTTAAGTTTTTGGGCTAGCATGGACACCTAAGCGATTTTGCTTGATGAAATGTTTAAACTATTTTTTATAGGCTTACTTGTATAGGGTAGGCCTTGGGATGATGTTATAGTATGTTTGTATGTATTATTCTATGGCCTATAATTGGCGATGTTTACTAGTCGTTATCGACTAAGGATGTTACGTATGCCTACTTTGTGTTTGCATACGTTGGATAAGATGTTACGTGTTTGGGTTGTACGTGTGCTCGGCCCTGATGTTGTTATTTGGATGATATATATATATATAGGGATGTAATTATAAAGATGTTTATATATATGTATATATATATAAGGATACCCTAATATATGTAATAAATCAATAATTATTTACTTTCCTTTTACACTATATTTATATAATATCTATATATTTTTATAAATATAAATATTAAAATATTATTTTACTACATATTTCAAAATACTTGGTGAATTTCAAAAATCAACAACAAATCATGTTTCTCAAATGAAAATTGTTTCAGGTTTTTTATGGAACTTAAATGTGATATTATGGGTCAAAAGTTGGTAAATAGATTATTTAGTACAAGTTAACTACATTTAGGTCAAAATTTGTTACAGGTCAAAAATGAAAATTTTGAGTATTTTTAAAAGTTTGAGAATGCAAAATAGATTATCGTTAAATTTGTTATGGGTTCAAAGTGTTGACTTTAAAGGTATGAAAGTTAGAATTTTAAACATGATTCGGGTTTCAAATTTATTTTTAAGGGCATTTTTTAAAATAATCAAAAGGTTTGGAATTTGGCAAATTGACTATTTTCCCCTCAACCATTAAAATGTAAGAAAAGATTGCGAACACTTTCGACATACCACCCCCATGCCTATTAATGCTTCTAACTTTTATCAATTTTTAAATATTTATATCAACATTAATTTTTCCTTCAATGGTGATTAGAACGTTGTATGGGAAGCATGTCATGGAAAACTATGCTTAAATGAAACAAAATATTCACAAAATTAGATGGGTTAACATGTTATTTTTTATGTTGTCATTATGGCAAAGTAAAGAAGCCTTATGAAACTTATCAAAATCTTTTCATGGTGTAGCTCAAAAAAACATAGCTCTTGAAGAACATCCATTGTTATAATTTAATGTTCTACTTTCCTTTAAGGGGTGGTAAATTGATAAATATATCAATAAAGGTAACACTCCTTTTGTATTTAGACTGAGTAACTAGAACTACTATCGTATGAGAAGTGAAAGAGATCAAATCGTTAGTAGGAATTATATTGAGTATATATTTGTATCCCACTATTTTAGCCTAAATTGATGGATATTCATAACTGTGATGTACTTATTTATATAGAATGATAAGGAGAAAAGGGGCAACGATTTGATCTTTTTCAAGAAGCTTTATTTTCAAAATTGGTTCATAACCAAAAGTCTTTCAATTATACATATATGGCACCTAGAATGAATTTTTTGATAGAAAGAAATATTCTTAAGTACGTTTTTGCACGAGCATTTTTTATTAAGTTCATTTAAAAAACAATTTGTGATGTAAATAAAATCAATTTATGTATACATTGTATAGATACAAACATAGATGTAATACATTTTTTTTCATATACGCTATGTAATTATTTGTTTTACTTATAATTTTATAATTTGAATTATCACGAGTGTGACACGGGCTCTAAAACTAGTGTGTGTGTGTGTGTGTGTGTATATATATATATATATATATATATATATATATATATGAAAAGACAATTTGGAGAAAAAGTTTAATCTATATTAGGTATAGATAACCACAATAATAATTATTCATAATATAATATAATATAATAATAATAATAATAATAATAATAATAATAATAATCTACCTATACTAATAAAAGAAAATAATTCTGAACACATGACGTTATAAGGTTAATTCTCACTATCAAATTCCTTCCCAAATTACTTATCGTCTATTAATGGAAAAGAAAAAAAATTTTGGTTCAACATATAGTATTTAACATATCATATTAATTGGTCAATCTCTATTGATTGAATTATTAATGCAATAAATTATATTGTAAACATACATAATATAATAATTACGTGGCATAAAGATATATTCTTTAAAATTAAAATGTATATAAAAGAGTTTATGTTTAAAGAGTACACTATCATTCACTTTTTGAGACATCTTCATACCGAAGAAAACTATAATAACTTTTTTTAAATTTTTTTTTACAAATATTCAATGTTTAATAAGTCTAAAAAATCATAGACGAATTTTCTATTTTTTATATTTAGTATAAGACTATTGTGACAATTGAACAACATTGTGTTTATAAGGACATCATGAAAGCTGTTAATAAAGGAAAACCTGGTGTCTTTTTTGTATGGCCGGGTATAAAGTGTAAAACATTTTTGTGAAAGACTTTAGCTAATCTTTCAAATCCAAATGCCTAATTGTTTTAAATGTTGTTTCCAGTGTCATTGCTTCATTATTGTATATCGATAGTAGAACAACCCATTCTTGATTTAAAATTCAAATAAATTTGATGATATAAATTGACTATATTTGTAATACATTTTTTTTACATAATACAAAGAGGCTTGATTATCTTTGTTTTTATTTGTATTAAATTATTCATTGTACTTTATTTATTAACTTATCCCGTGTAATACACGGGTTTCTAAAACTAGTAATAATAATAAAACAGTTTATTAGTGACAAAAAGAGTAAAATGAGAACCATTTTGAACCACAAAAAAAACCCAAAAATATAAAAAAATCATAAAACAAAAAAAAAACACAAAAATAAAAAAAGAAAAAAAAAACCAAAGTTTTTATTTATCATCCCGGATTCTAAAAAAAAATTCTCGGTTTAGCTAAATTATACATATATGTACACATATGTTTTTTTTCTATACACATATGTATATTTAAGGTAAATGATAATGTACATATGTGTACATTACGCAACTAGAGATTAAATGAAAGTGTACATATGTGTCTAGGTATAATACGAATTAAAAAAAACGAAAAAAAAAATTTTGATTTAGCTAAATTATACATATATGTATAATATGTACATATATGTACACATATGTTTTTTTTCTATACACATATAATTTAAGGTAAATGATAATGTACATATGTATACATTATGTAACTAGAGATTAAGTGAAAGTATACATATGTGTATAGGTATAATACGAATTAAAAAAAACGAAAAAAAATATTTCGGTTTAAGAAAAAGAAATAATAATAACCTGGGCGAACGACGGGAATTGAACCCGCGCATGGTGGATTCACAATCCACTGCCTTGATCCACTTGGCTGCATCTGCCCCCTACTATTATCTAGTATCTAGTATTACTATATATTTAAATTAACATAAAAAAATAGATTCTTTCTAATAATGAAAAGTAATCAATAAGCAAAATTTACATTTGTCTCTATTTCGATTGAATTTGAATTGGAAATAAAAATTCATAAAATATTCGGAAAAGTATATGATATAGAACCTATAATATCAATGCATAAAAAGAGTGGCGATGCAATACGCAAAAGGGAAGAGACTCATAAAATGGCAGAGGTAAATAGAGCTTTTGCACATTTTCGTTAATCCATGAACAGGATCTATATATCTCGATCGGAAAAGAATCAAAAGAAAAAGAAAGAATCGGAATTGATCGATATATTTCTCGAAACAAACGAAAAGGAAACGAAAGATGAAACCTAAATCATGGATCAACTAAGTCCTCTCAGGGACTTTATTAAGAATAAGAAAGAAGAACCTCATGTAAATACCAAGGAATAATGTTTGATCCTAT